>NW_009648550.1:4517556-4526678 GCF_000708025.1 Charadrius vociferus | reverse complement strand
AGAAACTAGTCTCAAAGTTACTAAAAATACATGTGTGTGGTTTGTCAAATTAAATTATCAATCATGAATCAAGCATAATTTGTCATTCCTTTTCAGTGGACATGTTTCTCTTTAGGCTATAACATGTTTACAGTGCACTTTATGTAGTATAAAGAAAATTTTTGAAATTCGTAATTCAGAACTTGTATACAAGTCAGAAAGTTCTGTAAATTGTAGAGGTATAGAAAGTCTATGGAAGTTTCTAGAAGACTGTTAATACATGACTGTTGTCTTCTAAGAATGTGTTCAAACTGCTAAACCTGCTGATTGAACTGTTTTACAGGAGTTTCTGAGAGACATCTTCAATCTTCTGTTCTTGCTGCCAAGTTTGAAAGATAGACAACAGCCAAAGTGCAAGTCACATTCTTCAAGGGCTGCTGCGTATGACTTGTTGGTAGAAATGGTAAAGGGGTCTGTGGAAAATTATAGGCTGCTCCACAACTGGGTTATGGCACAACATATGCAGTGTAAGAGAACCTTTATTCATATATAGCTTTTGAGTATTTTGTGGAAAACTAGTCCATTTGCATTTTCTGTTCGTTTTGGTTTTGTTTTGAATTTTCAGATTTCTAAAGTTCAGTAAAGAAACTGGAAGTGCACTTATAATATGGACTCCCATTCTGAAGACTATGTGTTCATGATGGGGATGGCTAGCCACCATTGTGAACAGTGCTGCAATCGTGGAGTTTCCATTTCCTCTTGAAATACATCATGAAATACGTCTGCATTTAATGACTTTCTAAAATAAATGATCTCTTAAGAATGCATAGGTAGAAACAGGCAGAGGAAGAGGTGACGCAGAATATTTTTAGACTTAAACTGCACAGTCTCACTTTCCAGACATTGTTGCCACTAACACTGCTCTTAAAATTCCACTTTGTAGCTCTACTACTTATCCGCCCTCACTTATGGTAGTGTCACAGAGCAGATGCAGGCATCTTCTGCTCACCTAGCAAATGAGTGGATTTAATTGCATGTATAACTTTCAGATCATCTGTTCTTAAATATGGGTTATTTAAAGTATGTGGTCCTGATAAATGACACTAACACGTAGATAACATTGTTAGAATGGATTTTACATGTTTCATTGGCTTGTGCTGGTTTTTAATTTCTGTTTTCCCTTTCTAACATAAAGAAACACGGTATGTTTATATGTAAAGCAAAGTATATAAATGCCATGGAGGTACTGTAGATATATTGGGTATTAACAGCACTGTCATGTTTTTAGAGTCTCTAATATCTTTGTAGTTGACTTTCGGTCTGTACCCAGATGTCTGCATACAGTGCTAATACAGTTTTGTTGCGCCTCTTGGCTTTTGTGCTTCCTGTGTTTTGGAAACTCAATTCCTATGTATAATGTGTAAATGGCCAAAATTTGAAGTTAGTTAATATTTTATCTTTGATTTGCAAATTCTCATTATGCATTTTTAGCTTCACAGGTTTCCTTTCACATGCCCAGTTTAAATTCCTGTAACCTGAGGATCTGTAATTTATTATAATCTATGGAATTGATTTAGTGCCTTACAGTTCAGGAAGCAAAAGAGAAATCTGATCATAATGTTTTGTGTTCTATACTCATATGCCTGGGGCCTTCTAAAAAGCCTCCAAAGTCTGCTATGATCTGGGAAAATATTCTGAGAAATACATTTTATGAAAATATTGGATATTTCTGTTTGCTGTTCTGCTGCTGCTGAGGTTGTCTATATCTCTCCAGGTGCAATCATTCATTTTTTACAGTTGGTATTTTTCTCGCTTCAAATCCCAGTAACTGCTAGGTGCTAAAGTTTTCTGTAACATTTTCCACAGTTGTTACTTTCTTCCAGATACTCTTCTCTCGATTGTTCCTTCCTGAGTTCTCCAAAGCCATCTGCTCTGTGCTCCTACTCCGTATTCAGTGTATCTGTTTCATGAATGTTAATTTCATTACAACTGGCAGAGTGCCATTGTCTCTTTCTGATGTGCAATTGACACAGGACTTCTGATACCTCATTTGTTTCAAGTCTTGTTACTCCATTGATGTGATCCAAAGATTCTTAAAACTGGATTTTTCCACTTGGCTTATCTCTGTAATCTTCTTAGTCTTTAAAAATCTCGTAGTCTTAGGCCTGTCTCTCCGTTCTTCTTAAGAGAAATGTTAAGGAAAATATAAATTTCCATCCTGTCTTTGGTTTTAGTGTTTTAGTTTTGTGGTTCACTGGAGAAATTTTTGATCCTGCCACTTGTACCGTTGTCCTCTAGTCTCACCAATTGAAGTCTCTGCTATGCTACTGTTTTTTCTCCCGCTCCTAACTGATTGAAGCCAGGATGCTCTTAAGAGATGGCAGCAAAAGAAAGCAAAATTTTCAAAAAGAAAACATCTTATTAAAGGAAATCCTTGGGACAGAAAAAAAAATATTTTAGGGTTCTGATTAAAAATGCTGTTGCTAAGACTCTATTCTAGCAGAACTCTATTCATATTAAAATGTACAACTGTATACTGTTCTTCAGACTTATACTAGTATGAATAACGCAAAGTAGTTGTAGTAAAGTTTTAACTGCAGCAGCATTTTTCTTTAATATTTCCACTAATGTAGGTCCCTTCATTGATGGATAGAGGAAGAGAATTATTGCTTGCTTTTTTCTGCTTCGCAGATAACAGTGGGTTTTTTAACTGAAGACACAGGGAAGCCTTGGTGCATTTTCAGCAAGTGGTAATTAAGAAGTGAACTACTAAGTAGCTGATCAGCTGACTTTTCTCCTCCCTTTTCTCAACAGGGAGGGCTTACAATTAATGCAGACTCTGATCTTACTGAAGAGGGGATTTAGATACCCTCTGGTTGTTCATAACATTTCCTGCAGTGTTTTGGAGTTTTGCCTTCTTTAAAGGCCAAGACTAATAAAAACATTCTGTTCAAAGGAGGGAAACAAGACCAGCTGCACTGCTTTCCGGGAAGTTTAAGATAGTGTCTGATATTATGTTTGGAGCAGAAGCATGTTGGGAATATAGAGAAATGCACAGTCATTTGAAGAGGAAGAAATTCAGTTTTATTTTGCTTAAAATACGATGTGAATATTGCAGGTTTGGTTACAAGTTTCCCTATTTCTTCCTGAGAAAAGGCTGTTTTCTATAATGACAGTGAGAAATAAAGAAGAGAGACATAAAGGAGGCACAAATTTACCTTTCTAGTTAAGATCCATATGGAAGAAGGAAAGCTTTTATTACCAAAAATGAAGACAGTTGCTTAAAAATCCCAGGGTGGAGAAAATAGGATCTTCCTAAGAAATTCCTTGTCAGATTTCTGAAAGCCCTGTGTCAGAATGGAGTTGGAGGAAGATAGTCCCAACAGTTCTCATGAAGTATAAAGAAGCCCTCTGATTTCTTTGTAATTGCAACTTGATGAGCTATGAGCACGGTGATAGATGCTGAGTCCTGCCATCAGAAAGGGTGAATTAAGATGTTGCAATTTAAGGATTTCAGTTAAAGGAGGGAATTTTGTGATGTTCTGTCACGCTAAGTACTTTCTTTAGGAGGTTAAACATGGAGGAGAGCTTTGTTTCAACTGGCCTATCAGCCCAATTTAACCAGGTAACATAAGGTCATGCTACTGAGATTTGTTGAAACAGGAGAATTAAAACTCCTTCTCTACTTGAAGCTGTGGTTGTTTTGATGCCAATGCCAAAAGGAAGATTACAACAATTATTTGTTGTGCAACAGAACGTCTTGTGGGTCTGGTCTCTGAAGATGCGAGGATCTGTTCAGAGGATGCTAAATAGTTTCCTGAATTTATAGCTGGTAGTATGAATTGAGAAGAATCCTTAATGAGCCTTTAATCTTTAACAAAATAATTAAGGATTTAAAATTCAAATCTTGAGTGCACATAGCTTTTGTGAATTGTAAAATAAATCCAGACTACATTTTTGCCGTTTTTCTATATATCTGAGCATATACTTCAGTAGATGTAGGACACTCTACCTTTTTGGAGAATGATATCCTTAGAGATGAATAGCAAAGCTAGATGCATTGCAAGTTTTTGTGTCAAACGTCTTGCATACCAAAGAAGACAGGCTGTGGTGAATTTCTTTGTACACTGGAGTAGTTCCCCTGTAATTCAGTGCTTGTGTCATCTAGTTGCCTTTGCAGCTTGAATGATTAGTTCCCCATCCCAGTCCCCTGCGTGGGATGCTAGGAAGAGAAGCCTGTCGGTGTCCAGAAGCAGTACTAATCACTTACAAATGGTTTGTCTAGTCTGGTTACCATCTTGACTGGCAGATGAGGAGGACTTTCCCATTCTTCCCGTTTCTTGGCAGCCATATCAGAACAAGACTTATTAAGAAGAGTCTGTCAGACTTGCCTAACTTGTCTAGTGCCATGCTGTGTAAGAAATAGATTGCTACATCTGGTATGAAATATAGAGGAATAGAAAACTTACAGAAAAAGAAAATGTCTTTTCAATCTGATTCTCTAGGCAATTCACTTTTTGCTGACTCCTATTTTTCTTGTAGATTGCAGGTTTCTTTGGTATATATGGCTTTGCAGCGCGGTAAAAACCATTCCTTTTCTTCCTATAAAAACTATTCCCAAGTTTATTCAAGCTTGTATGTAGCCAACCACTTTATTTCATTGCAGTTGTGTCTTGTCTCTGATAAGCATCTATCTGTCTTTTGTACTGGTCAAAAAGATCTTTTGCTAGCCTGGCATCCATTATAGTAGATGTCGTTCTGAAACCATTGTCTCTTCGGAAAAGAAAGGTTTCGCATCATGTGTGGTTATCTCTGATACCAAGTCCGTGTTTTGTGATGTGAAGCAAAGGCTTCCTAAATTGAGTCGCTGGGTGCAGAGACTCTGCTTTGCTTTCTTTCAGTATGACATAGGGGTGTATAGGAATGGGTAGTAGAAATGATGAGTAATTTTTGTGCTGGGGGAATGACTGGTGTATGTTTGGGAACTTGTAAGTGTTGTGTGTTACCAGTTAAGTACGTTCTCAGTGGTTCAGGCAGTGCAAGTGTTGTGAGAGCTACGATTGGCTTGTATTATAAAAAAAACCCTTTCTCATGTATAAAAAATGCATAGCAGCCCATGTTTAGAACTTACTTTATTTATTATTAGAACTTGTGTTTATGTCTTTGTAAATTGTACTTTGAATTGATTTTTTTTTTCTGCATGTGACTTACTTTTTCCAGCTTCCCACGCACCTTACAAGTGGGATTATTGGCCACATGATGACGTTCGCGCTGAATGTAGATTTGTGGGTCTAACTAATCTTGGAGCAACATGTTACTTGGCATCCACTATTCAGCAACTGTACATGATACCAGAAGCCAGACAAGCAATCTTTACTGCAAAGGTATGCTTTAGGGTCTTATGTTCCTTGTGTGGGTTTTAGTAGAAGTTTAAATGTAAAATCAGTGCAAATGCTAATAGACTTACTTTTAAGACTTATTTCGTGATAAAGAATATTTCTTCAGGAGTTTAGTTTGCATTTTGTTCAGTTGGGTTCTTTTGCTGATACGTAAAGTGAAGAGGGTTTGGGGTTTTTTTAGTATATTTGTAATGCAGTAGGTTCTTAAGGTGGCATTGTAATAAAACAAGTTCTCAAACTCCTATTTCTGTTGCTATCAACTAGATTTATTCAGGTTTGGTTTTACCGAATTGTTTGTTGTTTCTTAACTGCTAGTTTGTCATTTTGTTAAAATAAATGTCATTCTTCTTGAATGTTTATGAAGTCCCAGAGCATGTGTCTCATGCTACCAGAAGTACAGCAAGTCCTGTAAATTACTATACATTGCTTAACTTCCAGAAATACTGTGATACTATTTCTAACTATTTGTTGTAAAGGAGAGAGCTTTGTTTTGGTCCCTGACATCAACAGGGCATATATAATGTGTGAAACACCCTAGCTGGCAGTGACCGCATCACTTTTTGTTATTAAATCATTGGTAGTTGTCACTTAACTCCATCTAGAAATAGCCATTTATAAATAAAAAGTGAAAGAGGGAAGCTGCTGGTCTGCACATGAAATGTTTTATATAGAGGGTTGATGAGAACTCCTACAACATCTATGAATTGAAAAAAAACTATTCCAAAATTACTAGTCTTTTGTAATACCTTCCCAAAAGTTCCTAGCTGCAGTAAATTTTTAGGAAATAGTTACTTTTTGACTTAGGTTTAATGTTGACATGCTGAAAGATGATTAGGTAGTGCTTTATATATGAGTGTGAAATAGCGTGCTGTTTGTTCTTATACACAATCATTTTTCGTAATTGTCCATAGTAAAGTGGTTGTTTTTTTACTTTAAAAGATGATTGCTTCACCTTTTTAAGGGCTGGGTTTGGAAAGTTATAAGCACAAAGATAAAGTCTTCTTTTATGAATTTCTTTTAGTATTCAGAAGATATGAAACACAAGACCACTCTACTAGAACTCCAGAAAATGTTTACATACTTAATGGTAGGTGTGAAAGAGGATATTTTATGAAGTATCCTATTTTTTTAGGGGGGGGGAAAAAGGCAAGAAAAAGGTAGTTACCATTCTATATATAAATTCTTGGCAGCTTAAGTCCATTGTGCCTGAGTTTTGTAAATGAGTGTCTTAACTGAAATAGTTTTTAGCCACTTTAAAGCTGTTATTCAGCAAATCAGTTAAGCAAACATTGGCATAATAGTTTTCATGAAGAGGCAGTGTAAATCCTTATCTAAGGTAGGGTTTAGCATTGGGAATTAACTATAATGAGTAAGCACCAGCTCTCAAACGTTAGTGATTGTCTACTGCGTTCTTAAAAAATGTTTGTGAAGTGAATAGATGGGAATGTCAGGCTCAGGTGCCACAGTCTGAGAGTCCTTCCTTTATTTAAACATTTTACCCCCAGCACCTTAAGAGACAGGTGAAAACGGGATGTTTGCCATAGCTATGGGACTTCAGTTACAAGTGAATTACAAGTATGAAAATCAAGTCTGCTTTTTAGTTACAGTCCTAGAGTAGCTGGGTATCAGGGCTGTGCCCTGTATGGACACCCTGTGCGCTCCTATTGCTACGTCTCTGAGTGGACCAGGAGCTCCCTGGCCAGGCGTCTCCTTGGATGCAATAATGGAGCAGCTTGAGACAATGGACTGATTTGAACCTTGGTCTGTACCTTCTCAATGAAGTATTTGACTGATTGTTACAAAAGCCCTCCAGCTGGGAATTTGAGACAGTTCTACTATTGCCTCTGCTTTGTCTAGTCCAATTTCCAGCTTGACTTTTGTAAACGGTTGATGGAAACTGTTCCTGTAGAAATGACCACGTAGGACAGTCTTTTCTGTGGATTTAAGATATTTGAGAGATACTTCATATGTAGTTAAGGTGAATAAGTAGTAATGAATTACACAGATGCTGGGGAGGTCACATAGGACTGTTGGATTATAAGAATTTATAATTCTGGATTACAAGAATTTAACAGAATGGTGATTTGAGGAGTCTCTTCAGGTCTAACTGAAGATGCAACTGCAAGGACCATAGCCACAGGCTTCCATCACCACCAAACACACCTACTGGCTGTCCTGTTAGAATGTTTTGATTCCATATGTAAGCACCATGCCAAGATCCCAATAAATTATATTTTCTTTTTAACAAACACTCTGCCATGAGTGTTTAACACCACTGTCATTTGTCCTGTTTCACGTGGACCTTGATGTAAAGGGTTCTGAGCTTGGGTCTTCGTTTAATCATGGAACGATTTGTTTGCCCCAGTTTCCCTGGTAATAAAATTAAATACATTGGGTTTGTTCATTGCATTTTCCTTGCTCCAATATTTTAAAGGTTAATCTGTTGAAATAAAGTGTTAAAAAGCAACTAGCAATTTTGAAATTTCAGAACCAAACAAAATTGAGGCAGTTCACAGGCATTCGGTTATGTTAAAATAGTGAAACATTTCTGAAAGAATGAAAAAAGAAAACTGAGGAGAGCTGAGTGTTTGTGTTCTTGGCACTGGCTTTTGTGAAAGAAATTCCTAACCACTTTGAAGACAAATACAGGAAAGGAATTTAGGCATATAGTGCCTGCCATGTGTCATAAGAAAGATAAATCTAGGTATTCACATAAGCGTGAAATGATATAGGAACATAAAATCATATGTAGATTTACCATTGTTAAAATCTTGAAGAAAGTCTTTATTCCAGAAAAGGTAATATTTACAGGAAGCACTGTCTTGCCATGCATCCTTAAAGAAAAACAGTATGAATATTGTTGTTCACAAGAACAAAGTTCCTTCTGCTGTAAATAAGTTCTGCATTCCCCGTGTGCAAGGCAGTGGAATGAGGGATGTATTCTAAAGAATTGCTTTATACTGCATATTCTTTTCTCTGACTGAACATACGCAGTTGAGAACTTGATGCTACAGTTTTATACCATAGAGAAGTCTAAATGAGAGTTAAGCGCTTTCAAGATCTAAGTCAATGTCCAGAAATACATAAATGCAGGCTAATGTCCCTCATATTATATTTTCTATCTAAACAGATATACAGAAACTGGATGTGTCACATTTTCAGCCAAGTTCTTTGGCTTTACTGTAATGATTCAATTTATTAAATATTATTTAATAATATTTTTCTAATGATATTTTAATAATGAATATCATAATGATGATGATTAGTTTAAAACTGCTTTACATTTCATCAGAAGCATTTAAGCATGTAAATAACTTTGCCTTATAGGCGTGTGGAGATATTGTATGTAAAAGTATGTCCTTTTTTAAATAGACATTTGTATATATATGTTTGGTGTATCTGCGTAACTTTGAAATGTAAGGATTTATGTTGATTTGATTTGCTTGATTTATTTATTTATTTATTTATTTTTACCTAAAGGAAAGTGAATGTAAAGCATACAATCCAAGGCCTTTCTGTAAAACCTATACCATGGATAAGCAGCCACTGAACACTGGAGAGCAGAAAGATATGACTGAATTCTTCACTGACCTAATAACAAAAATAGAAGAAATGTCTCCAGAACTGGTGAGTTATCAAGAGGGAGCAAAAGGGAGCTTGAAAACTTATGGTTTTGCTCAGATTTCCTTGACAGAGTTTATTAATTCCTTCACAGAAAAATACAGTGAAAAGTTTGTTTGGAGG
>NW_009648550.1:4501338-4517513 GCF_000708025.1 Charadrius vociferus | reverse complement strand
CCTATCCTTTTCTTTTTGAGATTTTTTTTAACTTCTCAAAAACAGTTACATCATTGCTTTTTTCTTTCATTGCTGTGATTTAGGACTGTGAGCACGTAAGTCAGACCGCTGAAGAGTTCTATACAGTAAGATGCCAGGTGGCAGATATGAAGAATATTTATGTAAGTAATGCCAGGCTGAGATGTGTAGCATAGATCACAATTATAAATGAGTGCAGTCAAGCATGAGAGACTGCACCGCATGCTATTGAATATGTTGACGCTCTCTGTATCTGTAGGCTAGTTTTGGTGTATTTCTAGGTTGATATTACTAGGTCATTTGGCCGAATTGTTTCATCTTTTCAGTGCAACATGCCATCGGCTGGTGCCATTTGGAACTGGCTGTAAAGACTGTGTCACTGTCAGTAATCGCTTTCTCCCTTCTGTGTTTTAAAAATGCTATGGCCATGTTTTATATCAGAGAATTGTAAATGTCAAAAGATTTGATATATACAAGTACTATTGCTTATTAAGATCGTTTAAAACTTACCCAAAAATAATTTTTAGGTTTTTGATTTTTTTAAACAGCTATTAATCCCCACAGTTTTGGAATTTGAATTTAAAGCACTTGAATTCTTTGGGACAGCTTGAAATATTGAGTACCATTTTACTGAATTGGTTCCTTAATTTTGTGTTTGGATTAGGAACTGGTTTTCCTGTCAAACTCTTCTTTTAGTTCACATACATGCTCTTTTTGCAAACTTTTTCACACCTTTGACCACCTTCCATAACTGTCCATAATTGTTAATTAAACTTACTGTAAGATTGAAAGAGAGGGGGTTGTAAAGCAGGCCATGCTAGCACAAGATCTAAATATCTAGGATAAATGTAAGCTCCTTTTTTTGTTTATTATATGTAGGAATCTCTTGATGAAGTAACTATTAAAGATACCTTGGAAGGTGACAACATGTATACGTGTTCTCATTGTGGGAAGAAAGTGCGGGCTGAAAAAAGGTATGATTAAGAAGAACTAAACATTCCTTATGTTTCTTTTTAGTAGGTTACTGAAATTACTATTTGAATTAGAGTAATCCTTTATATGAAACAGGATTGTGGTTTCGTTCAGTTTGCTACTGTGTATGCCTGTTGAGGATGTGGTCCCTGTGCAAATGAGCACATAACTAAGAAATCAGATTTCCAAAACAAAGGATATAAGGTATCTGAGCAAAAGATCACCTAGACAGTAAAATGTTCGTGACCTTTTTTTAAGAAATTTGTAGAAATTATACCTTTTGAAATCTGTAACTTTTCCCGGTTTTAAAAGATCAAATTCTTTCAGTTTGTTCAGTGCTTGTGAAGATCAAATTCTTTCAGTTTGTTCAGTCATTATTCATCATGCAGAATAATTGCTTAGGTTTCATACATAACCCCAAATTTCTTAATTAAAATTAGTAGTTTTAAAAACGTTTCCGTATTTTAAAAATTTGCTAATAAAGCAAAAGCTAAATAAAAATTTTATATTGTCTTTATATTGCAACTAATGATTTCTTTGTTTGAGATGAAAAACCTCATAGTTATTTTTGTAGCTGTGGATCAAAGAATAACCTGCTCTAAAATCGTTATTGTGAAGTTTATGAGATGTAATACCAGATGTGTTCTGCACTGAAACTTGCCTGTTACAAGATCGTAACTCAGTCTAATGAGGGGATTTGCAATGTTAAATTCATTCATGACTCATTTTACAATACAATTTTAGAAAACTGGCATTCATGCCATATTGAGCATATTTGATGTTTCTTTCGAGTCTAAACAGAATTGTTCAGTAGGCTAAGTTTGACCTTTCTGCTGCCAGTTAGACTGCCCTGCTGTAGGGCATTACGATAGCTGAATTTTATGTTTATGTGAGTTAGCAAAGATTTCCGATTTATGTTTGAAATAAATGTGTGGAAAATCTTTGTGAAAATACAGTTCAACCCGCTAAGCTTTCATAAATCATGATTATTTTTAATCCTTCAGGGCATGTTTTAAGAAACTACCTCGTATCTTAAGCTTCAACACAATGAGATACACATTCAATATGGTAACCATGATGAAGGAGAAAGTCAATACACATTTTTCATTCCCGTTACGTTTGGATATGACACCTTACACTGAAGATTTCCTCATGGGAAAAAGTGACAGAAAAGAAGGTATGCCTCATGCAATGAATTCAGCAGGCTTTGTCTGTTTCATCTGTGTCCGGCTTTCCATATACATAACATATGCACACAATTAGTGATTTTCTTTTTAAGAAGATAAAATCAAGCATAAGTTTTAATCAACCTATATTCCCAAAGTCACATATTTTATTTCATAGGAGAAAACCAGCCACTTATTTTTCTTTTCATACACTGTTCAATTTGAATTATTCTGAAATTTCTTTTTAAAGTATGAGAGAAATTACAAATAGTTACATACAGTTTGTCACTGGCCTGTTTTGGTTTTGCAGGGTAACGCTTGAACTTCAGCAAATGGCTGACTAACTGCCATCGTAAATGAGATGGGCTAACTTGGAATAACTTAGTTATTAGTCCTGGTCTCTTCAGTAGTGATGTTTTGCAAAAAAAGCTATAACTGTTTCACAAGAGTTGGGATCTATGCTGCTTGTTTTGGCTGTCTTCATTGTGGAGTTCTGAAAATTTAAGTGCAGCTACAGGAAACGTGTAATATTGAAGTTCAGGTGTTTAGGAAATAACATTAAATACTGTATTAAATTATTTCAGGTTTTAAGGAAGATGGTGACTATATGAAAGAAACTGAAAGTTATGAGTATGATCTGATAGGCGTAACGGTTCATACAGGAACAGCAGATGGTGGGCATTACTACAGTTTTATCAGAGATATAGTCAATCCCCATGCTTACAAAAACAACAAATGGTGAGTTCAGCAAAACAAAATGTTGTAATTTCCTTATGTTTAAATACCTAAACCTTGTTGACTTTGTCAGATGCAACTGTATAGGAGATCTGTGCTCTAGGTTTGCCTCAAAAGCACAAGATGTTGTATAGGTGTAAGTATATTAATTTAACGTGCAAGTTTGTCTGTTGTAGCTGTAATAGTTGCGGAGTGCCTTGGGCACGGGGGCAGTGGGAGAATGCCATGCTAGCCTGACGCTACAGCCAGTGCTTGTTTCTTGACATAAGTATCTATGACTGTTTTATCTGTACAAATAAATAGTAAGATCTAATAGATTGTCATTCACAAAATCTGGTTGTTAGCTTGGACTGAGCATACAGCTATGTTTATGACTGTGGAATTCAGTCCTTCTCATTTTGTCTGTTTTCAGTGAAACAACAATTTGAATTTTTACGTGCTTTAAACTTGTTGCATCCTATGTGGCAGAAATGGTGTTACAATACCTAGGTTATCTAAAGCTGCTCTTACTGTGCTCTTTATATGTGGAATTCGTTTCACGTTTCATTTTCTAATGTATCTTTCTGCTGATCTTTCTCTGTTGGCCAGCTCCTCTTAGATGCAACTTACAGTGATATACTGGAATATTTGATAGCATTTATTCTTCTGTCCCTTCTTTTCAAAGAGTAAAAAAAGACACAGGATCTTCTCGGGCATAAGTGAGAAAGATTAATAAACGCAATGGAGTATTTTGTTTTAATAATATTATTTATTTTTTTCCTATGACATCCTACTTATAATTTGTAAACTTCTCCATATGTTGGGCATATCGTGGTTGTGAAGAGGGAGAAAAAGTTAGCAGAGGTAGCCTGGGAAAGGGATGAGACATGGGCATGGAAATAAGGGAGCGTCTTGCTAGCTGACATAAGAAAGCAGGGAACTCTCTCTCCCACTGATTTATGGATGTCATATCTCAGATTCTCGGCTAAGGCCATGGAATAGGAGACAAGATTTCCTCGATGCTTGTTCTCTAGAATAGCTACCTGGAGCATTTTTTAAATGGTTCCAACCAGTGGCCCAGTCCCTGCTCTAAAAGGAATCCATAACAGTGTACCATTTTTCCCTGTCCTCTTCCAGTTTGAGTTCTGCTATTAGATGGAGTGGTTCTCCTTTTTTAAATTTTTATTAACATTTCACTCAAATTGAAAAGGAAAAGGCAAATCTTCTTGGGTGCATTAAAACCACATCTGACCAGAGTCAGGCTGGAAAAATGAGGAAAGTAATGAGACTCCTGATTAAAAGAAAAACTGAGGAATGGTGAAATGCTGACTCCTGATCTTATTGAAAGGAATTCACTTTTGGAATCAGTGTTTAGTTTGCTGTGATTCAAACAAGATACTAGAAATTAATAGGAACGCTTAAATCTGAAGATTCATTTGAAGTGGTTGTTATGCTTTATTTGCCCTTAGAGACAAATAGCAGTTGTTTCAAAAGCTTCCTGTTTTACAGGTATCTTTTCAATGATGCTGAAGTAAAACCTTTTGATTCTGCCCAGCTTGCTTCAGAATGTTTTGGTGGAGAAATGACTGTAAGTTATGACTTCTATTTTTGTCATGTTCAACCATTACCGTATCCCTTCTGAAGGCTTTCATGAAGGATTCCATAGTGTTCACCTTTGGTCTGCCATCTGTTCTGAACGCATATGAAACAGTTCGAAGTATTAGCTGGGTTTTATTAAACTTCTGACATCTTTGTTGTGCGGGCGATACTTTATCTTATGTTCATGTAGATAGCTGTTCTGCCACCATGGGTCTCTTCAAAGAGTCTCGCCCTCCTTTGGGAGATTAAAGACTTGGCAAAGTGAGACTGCTTGCAAGCTGGTGATGCAAGCTTTCTAGTTTTTTACGTTTTCTGTAGAACAGAAGTTAAGCTGATAAAGAAGAAGGGTCTTAATTTCTCCCATGCCGACTATCATATTATTTAATCTGTGAATATGAATCCAGATATTTTTGAGTTATAAAAGACAGGTGTCAGAAGTATAGCGTAGGTATTACTAATGGATCAAAATGAATGAGGAGTCTCTCTAAAGAAGTGGTATTTCTTCACTATATCTGCTTTTTAATCATTGTTTATTTACTTACAAAAAGGTGAGTATGCAACTAATATTTCCTCAATCCTTCACTTGGATGGCTTTGCTCAGACTGTTGACTGAAGGAATAATTACTCCAAGCTTATGCCTATTCTGGAAAAACAGGGCTTTTTGATCTTTGTCTCTGCCTTGTGTCAGTAATTTCCGGATTATGGTCTGTGAACCTCTTACGGTCAGATCGTTTGTCATTGGTGAGAGAACTGAACTAAAAGCCTGTCAGATCTGTGTAAGCTGTGCTGTTGGAAAAGCAGGAAAGTTTGAGCTCTGATATCAGCAAGTGATTTTAAGGGATCGACAGGCTTAAATAGTTTTGCTTGTTCTTTTTATTCTAAGAAGATAAAGTTTCTTAAGTTGATGTTTGCTTGCTTTCAGTAGTGCAAGGTTTTTTAATACCGTATCAGCTTTGTCTTTTGGGTCAGCTCACTGCCCTTTGAGATCAGTCTGAATATTTTCACACAGTATTAGTACAAGTAACTGTTGAACAACACTCAAACATTCTCAGGTTATGCTTAAATTGATTTTTTTTTTTATATAATTCTATATCATTATATAAAATACATTATTAATAATGCATTACCTTACTAAATCAGTACTGTAAGTAAGAAAAATTCTCTTGTCTGATAAAGAGAATGTGCAAAACCATATTTGTTTGGCAAATTGATAACATACCTTTAGGTGCCTAAAAAGAAGAGGTATCAATGAGATGGATGAGACAGGAAATTGCATGAGCTATAGGTCACAATATTGCATAGCAACTTTGAAAAATCAGAATAGGCCACTGTAGAAGAAAAAAAGAAAGATGACTACTTTGATCAAGAAATAAATTGTCAGCAGCCTCTCTGCAAATGTCTTGAAGTAGTTTGCCTGCACTTTTACCTCAAACTGTCAATAACCAGGCCATTAAAAAAGCTTGTAATTAATGATTTTACTTTCTTCTTGACAGACAAAAACTTATGATTCTGTTACTGATAAATTTATGGACTTCTCCTTTGAAAAGGTATTTCTCTTCCAAACAATTGTTATATGATTTTGTTTCTGCTTTCATGATTTATCTCTCAAAGCAAAAATTATACAGATGTTTTTTTCTTAAAGACGCACAGTGCTTACATGCTGTTTTATAAACGGATGGAACCAGAGGAGGAAAATGGCAAAGACTACAAATTTGATGTTTCATCAGAATTGCTGGAGGTACAAGTTGATTTGTTTTAACATAAATTTTAAAATGCTATAGGAAATCCTAAACAAATCAGGAATCGGAATAAACATAGGAAAGCAAATAAAATTTAAATCAATAAGATGACAATCCTTTCATTTAGCTGTCTTCCTTAGAAGAATGTTGTTTGATAGGAAGTAAATTAAGATTTCCACGATATGTAAATTTTAGGTGTTTTTTCATTCTCTACCCCATATTTTTTTAATTCAGATATCTGAATCATTCTGTTTCATATTTGTAAAAAATGGTAGAACACTCTTTGTTTGGTTTTTGTGAGTGCTTATCAACATTGTTCTGAACAGTTGCACCTTCCTTTTCATCCTTCAGTTCCTCAGCAACTTACTGCTTTGAGTGGGGACAGAATAAGAGAATAGTTCCAGCTGTTTGTTTGCCCTTTTTCTAGTGGGTTGTGAAATTCTACGTGAAAGCAGTATATGATCTGTGACTATTTGTGCTTCTTGTGATGGGTAGCATCCCCCCAGATCCATAGAGTAGCCCAGGTGTTAGTGAAAGGGGTGGGGGAAACAAAACGCAGTAACAGCTACGTCTGCCTGTTCTCCTTAGTGATTGAGGGCTGCTCTTAGGGCACCTGGCTGTTCATGTAAAGGCGCTATTTAAGCCACGTATGGTCTGTGGAACTGGAAGAGGCAGCGCACAGGAGCAGAGTGTTTCAGTAGGGATCTCGCTGTGCTAGATATGTCCCCAATTACGGGATTTGTAAGCCATTCTTCTCCCTTTTTATCTCCTGAAAAGCCAGTTTCCCTGCTCCCTCTGGCCAGAGTACTGCTTTATCATCCCTCACATGTTAGGTTCTTAAAGTAAAAGGACTGTTTGTCTGTAGCCAGCAAATCAGATCGTGCTTTTTATCCTTTTCAGTCTTAATAATAGATTCTATCAGAATTGACCTTTTAAACTATTTTGATGTGAAAACTGCTACAAACAAATTTGGTCAAAACCATCATTTTGGAGAGAGAAACAGGGCTGTGCAGTCATACAGCAGGCTAAACTAGTATTCGCTATAGTATGAATAAAATAGCTTTGAGCCAGTCCTTTAAAATGAAGAAAATGTTTCCAGAAATAACCTTTCACAAGAAAAAATTTTGCTTTCTTAGCCATGGCAGGCGTTTAAATGTTCTTAAAAATCATGCTTATGTAGTGAAATAAACTGCTTTCTTGTATCTGATGTTAGCATTTTTTCTTCAGTGGATATGGCATGATAACATGCAGTTTCTTCAAGACAAGAACATTTTTGAACATACATATTTTGGGTAAGTTTTTCTTAAAAAATGTAATATTAATGCTTCTTTTCTTCTTGCAGATTTTCATTATTTATTTTAATTAACAAATAAAATTACTGACTCTAGGTTTATGTGGCAGTTGTGTAGTAGCATCCCAAGCACACTACCAGATCCAAAAGCTGTTTCCCTGATGACAGCAAAGGTAAGTAGTTCAAAAGTATATCATGCTCATTTTAAATTTTACCTAGATACATTTTAATTCAGACATTCTATAATTAATGGTACAATATTTTTTTTTCCAGTTAAGCACTTCCTTTGTACTAGAGACATTTATTCATTCAAAGGAAAAGGTATTCTGTTTACTTCTAAATTCTCACGAAGTAGCTGCATGAATATAGTTAAAAGTATGTCTGTACTTTTTCATTTTAAAAGTGTGATTTTGAGATGTAATAAGTACCATAGATGATACAAAGTTTATGTTTAAAGATTGTCATTTAACACATTCATAGTAAGCCCTGCACAATGGAAAAAATGTGGGTTCTGGTTTTAGCTTACTTTGCCTTAGCAAAGTGTCAGGAACAACACATCTTGAGTTCTTTTCATTTGAAAATTGCCGGATGATTCGGATCTTAACAAGCACTTACTGAAGTCTGATGTGGAGAGGTTTACCTACCATTGAGCAACAGTTGTGCTCATGAATTTTTGAGAGATAAATACTAGCGTGAGCAACAAGAAAGTTCCACCTGAACCATCTTTATTCCCCATCGGGTTTTACTCTCTCATCTGTGTTGGCATAATGCTACTAATTCTAAATTGTCTGGGTTAGTAAGACTATCACTGCAAGTGCAATTGGACAGAAGCACATGAATAGCTACTACACATTACATGTGACTTGCATTCATTTCAATGTATGTACTGTTATTTTTGTGTAGGTGCAACTTATTACTAGTTTATAAAACATTTACTGTTTATAATTATATCTTAAAATGTGTTGTCCTAACTGACAGTTTAGAAATGTTTAAAGATTAAGTTGCAATTTACTATTTTACCTTAAAGTTTTTTCTGTATTTCTTTTTACAGCCTACAATGCTTCAGTGGATTGAACTGTTAACAAAACAGTTTAATAACAGTCAGGCAGCTTGTGAAGTAAGTGACTTAGGAACTCAGCAAAGTACAAACCAACTTTCTATATATTGTTTAACTTTCCTGGAGGTTCGTATCCCTGGAATATTCTGGACTATGAACTACTGTATTTGGCGTATTTGTGCACTATGAGATGAAATTCATCCTCTCTGATTACTGCAGATTCTGGGGAATGATTTGACTTTTATTTTCAGAAACCTGTGGTGAGACCACAGGTCAAAATCATTTGGTCGCTGGAATAAGAGAGAGACAGTGTCACGACCTCTTTATTTAATTGATTATTACATGCTGATTTGCGTAATTTAAGAGGTGTTTAAATGAAATCACACAAGAGAAATGGAAAGAAGGACTACTGTTGAAGGACAAGAATGGCAGGGACTGGAGTTGAATCCAGAGGAAACGGGCAGTGAGCTAAAAGGCTGAGGTGCAATGAAGAGGCTTAGAAAGGGAATAAGAACAGCTAATGTGAGACTTAGCCAAAACCAAATTCGTACAGCTCCTTGTTTGTGAAGCTGTGGATCTGGAACCCCATGTGTAGACAGACTGAAAACTCCTAGAAGAAGGAGAAAATGGAGGAATGTTTTTATATAAAACTTTTCAGGACGCTGCCTGAAAAGTGTCTGGGACAAAGTGGAGAGGGACTGAGAAACCGTAGACAAAGAATTCACTGTGGTGTTGGTGAAAACAATTTTGAGATACTGAAGAAAATTTTGTGATAGACTTTCTGTGATAGTTTAAATGTACAAGGAGCCAAATACGTACCGTATCCTGCCTTATTTAGTAGAAAAGAATTAAAATCATTGTTCTTTTATTATTCTATTATTCAGTCTAGGTTGTTAAATTGTTATGTAACATTCAGTGTTTGGGCGATGCAGTTACGGTAGTAAGGCATAGTCCTAAGATGCTTAAAATGAGTGAAGGCATTTAATATAGTAAAGAATACTCAGGTACAGTTAAAATAAGAGGAAGAACAACTTGGATTCTTTATTTTAAACTGTCTTTCCTTGTGACGAAAACAAAATTCTGGTAGTCAGAATACTGAGCTGTATTACTTGCTGAGTCAAACTTTGAATGCATTTCTGTTATTTCTATACCTTTTCTGACTCTGGAGGTAGTAAGGCTTTTTCACGTTAACATGCAAAAGGGATCTAATTCTAAACATTCTTGTTTAAGCCTGTCCTTATTCTACAAGGTTCTTCAGCTTATGCTTCATTGTAAGCATCGTTTTTTTATTCTGTTGACATCACTTTTCAGTATAAGCCTGTCCTTCCAGATAATTGAATGTAATGGCATGCAGAACACAGGGATACAAAGATACTGCATATAAATTAATCTTGGTGTTTACTGCTGTTGGTCTTTATTCCTTTCTTCTCATGCACAGAAGACATTTAGATTTCCCTTGGATTAAAACTTGCTTATTCCTTAATAATAGTAACATCAATTTCTCTTCAGACTTTAATATCATGCAAAAAGAAGATTGGACTAGAACAAGTTTGGAACAAAACTAACAAAGTATGTATCTTCTGCAGTGGTTTTTGGATCGTATGGCTGATGATGATTGGTGGCCAATGCAGATTCTAATAAAGTGTCCCAATCAGATTGTGAGACAGGTAAGAAAAACTGTTCCTTTATAAGTCAGGTGACTACTTGAGCCATGCACAGAAATGGACAATGACTATGACACATACAGTGATTCTGAAATTTTTTGTTAATACTTGTAATTGTCATCATCTTTTCTATTCTTGCATATGATTTAGAGAATGTATTTGGCCATCAGAGCATTATTGTTGCTTGAAACAAAATCGGTATCAATATAGTGCCATAGTTGTACAGTTAGGATCACAAAATGTCACGATAGATGCAAATTGAGGTTTCTACAACTCCCTTATTAACTCTACAAATTTGAACACTTTACATAAAAAAAAGTTTGGGTTTTTTTTAACTAGTTCAACAATAATTCATCAAGACACACATTCAGAAAATAAAGAAGAATAAATTACGTACATTCAGTACTTCTTAAAGCTTCATTTCTGAACTTCTGCATTCAGTTTTTTGTGGGTAGATTTAATTTTATAATATTACACCACAAAGTTTCATTAATGCCTTTTTCTGAAAAATTTCTGAAAAATTGAAAAAAAAAACACCTATTTTAGTAGCATTTCATTAATGCCTTTTTCTGAAAAATTTTAAAATTGAAAAAAACCCCTATTTTAGTAGCACATGGATATTCACAAATACAAATATTATTAATGGTCCCACTTATAAACATACTTCCTTTGCAAGTTGTTTAGGTAAAAACTTTAGCAATTACTTTATCTCACCTGAATTCTTCAATTGTGTTTCTTATTATTAAAGTAATATTTCCATATAGAACCACACATAGTTCCTGTATGGAACGCATCATTAAAGGAGTGTATTTCATGGCAAAACTATGCAAGATCTTAGGCAAAGCTCGAATCCTTGATGAATGTTTAACAAATTAAAAATTACAGGAAGGAATTTCCTTAAAATTTTCACATAAATTCTTATAGCTGGGGGCCAAATAAAAAAAACTTGCCAAAAATATCTAAACATTTCAGAAAATAGACATAGAAGGAAAAATAATGTTTGTGAGCCGCAGTCTTAAGTCATGTTTAAGTAGTATACAGTGCACACCAATATTAAAAACTATTTTTAGGGTTCCTCCATCAGATCGGTTTATAAAAAAAAGATTTGACTACTCCGTTAAAATACGATGTGTCAGTACACTAAGAAATGGAATGTGGGCGTCTCAATCTTAGCTTTGACTT
This sequence comes from Charadrius vociferus, assembly GCF_000708025.1. NCBI lineage: Eukaryota > Metazoa > Chordata > Aves > Charadriiformes > Charadriidae > Charadrius > Charadrius vociferus. The sequence goes on along the minus strand of NW_009648550.1, from coordinate 4,506,111 downwards.
TGAATCACGTAGAGCTGGAAGTGGTACTTGGAGACAGAATATTCTTTGCTTAGAAAATGTGTATTGACATATATGTAAAAGAATGAACACGTGGAGTTCATTTACTTCTGTATTTGCAGATGTTCCAACGTTTGTGTATTCATGTGATACAGAGACTGAGGCCAGTGCATGCACATCTTTATCTCCAGCCAGGAATGGAAGACTGGTAAAATAATAACACCTGAAAACTTCTACTTATTACATGCGTTACAGCAACCGCTTTTGTTTAATGAATTATCCAAAATGGTCTTAGAAACCTAAAATAGTACTGGTTTTAATCATTCTTTATTGTTCTACCCAAAGTGCTCTGATTTATTTAAAAAATATTATTGTGCTTGGAAAAACCATTGTCTAAAGATACATTGTTTGAAACATTTGTTCCCTTAGAATAGATTTTCAGCATAGTCTTTCTTTTCACTGCCAGTAATACACTGCAAGTGTAAATCTCACTACTTGTACATGAGAATCCGATTGTAAATTGGATCCAGAGGCATATAGGTACAAATTTTAATTTGTACATCCAGTAAAAGAGGTTGGAGATGAGTCTAGTCCTGTTTCATATAGCTAAATCACAGTTTTTGTCAAAAAGTAGGAAAGAACTATTGGATTCTCTTTTGTTCTGCTCATTATCAAGAGAACTGTCACTTTGTCTCCAATTATGAAATATTTATTCATTTTGATACATAATGAGATGAAGAAGAAAGTTTGGTTTTTTTCCTTTCATCTCTTGGGTTAAGCTTATGATCCTGATAATAACTTTTCTCCAGGGCAAAAATGGCAGTGTTTGTAATAACTATACTGCCATAACAAAATTCAGGACATGAAGATACAGTTTTTGTGACAAAACCTAAAATTTCATTTTCTCTGGAAGCCTTACTTTAAAAGAGTCTGTCACTTGTTTTGTTCAGTAATGAGATCCAACTTTCAGTAGATGAATAAGGTTGAAAGTGCATGTTTTCTGCCTTGTCAGGATCCTGTGTATGTGTTTAGCAGACTGCCTTTCCTTAGTTCCAGAGTAAAATCAGCTATAACAGCATTTTATCTTGAAACTCAGGAAATTGGACATGCAAATCAAGAAGATAATTTTAAGTAGGAGATCCCCTAATACTGTTTTTTCAAGAATTCTTTCCTCACTGAGAATACTGATTTTATTAACCTTTCAACATTTTGAGTGACAGATGCTACCTTACTTTAAGCCGTGTTGTTATCTAGGCTGTGCTTGGCATAAGAGAAAGTGTTAGAGATCTGAGTATGAGAGTAGGACAGAGGAGAAAACTGTAAGTTTTTCTGATTTTTTTTTATTTTTTTTTTTACCAGTTCAAGATGACTTTATGTTCTGTGTATTGTGTGAAATATCTAAATCGGATTTTCTTTTCAGTTCGGATGACATGGATGGTCCTGTGGAAGACATCGGCAGTCGCTCTTGTGTAACACGCTTTGTGAAAACACTCTTGTCAATTATGGAGCATGGTGTTAAGCCTCACAGTAAACATCTCACAGAATACTTTGCCTTTCTTTACGAATTCGCTAAAATGGGAGAAGAGGAAGTGAGTATAGCCTTGTAGTTTTGAGAATTAGGTACGTATAGGCATGTATGTATTTTCAAATAATTCAATATCTGTGTATTTCAGAGCCAGTTCTTGCTTTCACTGCAAGCCATATCTACAATGGTCCATTTCTACATGGGAACTAAAGGACCTGAAAATGTAAGTTTGAATATCTTGTGTAACAAGAACTAGTCTTTCGTATTTTATGTACATGACCATTAGTGCTGTGTCTTTCGAACAGTCTATCAGCTGTTAAATTAAAATTGCTTCACTCATGCAATTTTTTTCAACGTTTACATGAATATAATGTTTTAAAAAGATACTGAATTGGCTATTTCTCTTTAGCATAGAAATAGGTACTAAGTAGAAGCCAATAAACTTGACCTTGTCATACTATTAATGGTAACAATTGATTACTTCCTCCTATTGTACAACTTAAGCTTTTAAATTTACTTGCTTTTTTTGTTAAATAGACTACCATATCAGGCTATATAGTGGCTTCAACCAACCTAGCTTTTGCATTTGTAAATACAATTTAGTTTAAGCTTCAACGTGAAAATCAAGTGATTAGATATTTGCCTGGTTTTATTCCTATGAGTTTATTGAGTTGTTTTGAATAAAAGGACAGAACATATGCAAAACCATGTACACGCTCTTTGAAATTAAGGCTCAAAATGTCCACATTGAAGTTATCTTTTTTTTTTTTTCCTTCAGCCACAGGTTGAAGTACTTTCTGAGGAAGAAGGGGAGGAAGAGGAGGAAGAGGAGGATATACTTTCTTTAGCAGAAGAAAAATACAGGCCTGCTGCACTCGAAAAGATGATTGCCTTGATTGCTCTTCTAGTTGAACAGTCTCGCTCAGAAAGGTAAGAGCTTCCAAAAAACCAAAGTAAATTCTAATCTAAGCTAGTTCAGAAAGGAATTAGAGATTTTATGGGTTTGTTTTTCTTTTTTTTTTTTTTGTGGGCTTTTTTAACAGCATAAATGAGCTTGTATATGGGCTAATTATATTTTTCACCTTCTGAAAGACAAATGTTTTGTCATTGTTGACCAAATAGAAGACTTGGGAAATCCTTGAACACATTCAGTTGCCCACATTTGGATTTCTCTTTTTATTTGGTCTAAGTACACATATTTGTTATTTTTGTTCAGTTTTATGTCAATACCTTTATTTCCTCTTGTGTCTTGTGATACTAAAGAATATAAACTAGCACTCACAATGCTGTTTTTCCGCTTAACCTTACTTAATAATCTCTGAAGTAAAATGATAAAGGTTTTTTTCTATTTTAGGCATTTGACTTTGTCACAAAACGACATGGCAGCATTAACAGGAGGAAAGGTAACTCACTTAAATGTGGCTGTATAAGCCTCCAAAAAAATGCACGTGTGTGTACGTATGTAATTGTAGAGAGTGTACTAATATATTACTGTTTGTTGCAGGGTTTTCCTTTTTTGTTTCAACATATCCGTGATGGTATCAACATCAGGCAAACTTGCAATCTCATTTTCAGTTTGTGTCGGTACAATAATCGACTTGCAGAACATGTAAGTATCAGAAACTATAGCTATTTGTTGCAAATGTTATCTAATATGTATAATGGGGTGATTTTTATTATTTTAACTGAATAAGCACAAGTCTAAGTGAGTTTTGTTTGTTTTGTTTTTAAGATTGTGTCCATGCTTTTCACATCTATAGCAAAGTTGACTCCTGAGGTATGTAAACATACTACCTATATATTAAATATTTTGTATTAATATTTTAATGTTTACAATTACTTAAATAATCCTTTGCTAATCAAAAATCTTTCATGGAAGATGATCCATGGAAGTTTTTGTGACATTAGATGAAGTCTAACTGCACTGTATAGTAAGTTTTCTAAAGCAAAAATCTGGTATGCAGTTTAAGATGAAAGTTTTATTCAAAGCCAAATAACATATTCCTAGATTCTCCACCTCTATGAATGAAAAAAAATGATAACAATAAAATGTGCATGCTAGAATAAGTGGAGATATGTAATTATCTTTTGGTTGTTCAAGTTTTGGGGCAGTATTTTGCAGTTCTGTGCATGCAGACACATTTCCCAGAATAAATTCCTGCCCTGGTAATAACGAAAGTACAGAGTTCCGGATGTATTCTGCGTGAAAAATATACAGAGTGAAAAAATGTATGCTCACACAAGGACATTCTTGTATACTTCTGTCGGAAAAGAAAAAATAGTCAGGAAAAATTGAGGGCACGTCAAGCAGAGGAAACATGATCATGGTTGGAAAAGAAGCACATACTAAATCATTCTCATGACAGCTTTGCTTTGTGTGATAGAATGGGCACTATCAGATGACAGTCTCCTTCCCTCCTGTCATGCTAACATTTGCTACATTTTTATGCTTTTTTGCTTTGCACATATACACATGCACCGGAGACATTTTTGGTGAAGTGCAAAATACATAATAAAAACAGTAACCACTTTATTGAAGCATTGTTGAAAGCTGGGTGAGTCTTAGCAAACTTAAAAAAAAAATTCATATTAGAGCCAACACGTTAGAGTAGAAATGTTGGCGATTTCAGAGGAAAACAGTATGCCAATAATAGTGATCAGTGTAAACCCTCAAAATGTGCTTGCTTTTCGATAAACTTTTCAGGATCCATGTTACATGTTATGAAATACATAAAAATAATAGCTTCTCTGAGATAGCAAAATCTTCTATATATGTAAAACAGGATAAATTGGTGAATTCTTCAAGACTGTACAGCAGTTTTCCTCCCTTTGTTCCGAATACTGTCTGACTGTCTCCGACAATGTTGCTGTTATTTCCTTGGAACTATATACTTCCACTAAACTGATCCTATCTAGTATGATCATGTTGCCTTGCACTAGCTGTAAGAATTGGCTTAATTCTACAGTATCCATACAGTAGAATTAAGGTGTGTATATATATGTGGATTATTTACAGATTAAATAAATAATACGGGATTGAAAGTAATACGAATGTTCATGTCAAAAGTTCGCAGAAATAAATTTTTATGCAAATGTTTGGGGTTTGTTTTAAAGTCTCTAAAAAAAAATCAGTGGATGAAATGAATTAGATCAAAATGCATGTTTTTATTTTTATACATTACAGGCAGCCAATCCTTTTTTCAAATTGCTGACCATGCTAATGGAATTTGCTGGTGGACCTCCAGGAATGC
>NW_009648550.1:4497564-4501319 GCF_000708025.1 Charadrius vociferus | reverse complement strand
GGAATGCCACCCTTTGCTTCTTACATTCTGCAGAGGATATGGGAGGTACGACATGTAAAAGAAAACAGACGCTAAATTGTCTTTCTCTTGTTCGTTCTTTATGTCTATGAAAAGGTTTTTACATTTCGTCATCATCCTTGCTGCATCAATTCTTTTTTTTATGACAGTTTCTCTTCCAAATAAACAGCAACAGCTAATAGACATTTAAAAGTTCTGCTCTAATTCTTAATGTTATTTTAACAGCATTCTGGTTAACTGGCATTTCAGTTAAACTTTAAATTTTAGTTTAATGAGAAATTAATGATTCTTAATAAGAGTCTAGAATGCTTCTTTAGGCAAATTCCACTTATTTTTCTCAGTTTATCCTTTTGTAAGGACTGTAAAATTTTTCAAGGTCCATCCTTTGTTAGGTGGTTTGGATTTTTTTTTTGGTCCATTATGTACTGGTTCTTTTAATATTAGTTTGACATTTTTTGTTCTCTGTAAAATACTCATTAGCATTTTAAACCCATAAAATACAGCTAAATTGAATCTAGTGAATAATTGCTGTGCCACAGGACCATTCTTGCTTGCATTTCTAAGGCAAGAAAGAGACTTTTTCACAAAGGTGGCACAGGGATAAATTCCCTGATCTGAGAAATAGATTGGGAATTAAGGCTTTCACTTCAACTGGCTGCTCTTTTGAGTTCCTGGCCCAATTTACTGCCTTTATTACTGTCTGAGAACAGCGTGTCCTGCCTGAAGACTGCTGAGGACAAGCTGTTGAACATTCATTCCTTTTAATACTTTTTAAAAAGCAGGGGTGGGGTTTTACTACTGTACAGAATTGAGACCTCTGGTAAAACACAAACCTGGTTTACCCACTGTGGGATAAATTGTGGATTCCTGCTCAAAAGTATTTTACGCTTGGTTAGGAGCAGTTACAGGATAGGAACCACTAGGTAATCTGGGAAAGCGTATACCAAGTGTTTGTTAGGTGTCTAGTCTGAATATGAATTAGCTGTAACTGCTGTACCTCAGGTAAGGACAGTTCAAACAACGGAACTCAAGGTCAGGAATTACATCTAGCTGCTTTCTGTACACAGGGAAGCAGTAGGTTTATGAATTTCTCTCAGCATTAAGGAAACTTTTCCAAGAGAGTTTTTGATAATATCCAAGTTGTGGCATGAAGAACATGTGTTTTATGCTTCACAGTAGCCACAAAGTTTATGTATGTAATTTGTTAAGCAGTCCTCTTTTTTATTTCCCTCCTTATTCTCAGTGCACAAACTGAACCTGCAGAGGAGGCAAGTCGGTGACAGGTTTCTGTTGGAAAGCCAAGCTTTTAGCAGTAGAAGTCATCAGTTCGGTCTCTGGGGTTGCCAGCGTTGTTATCCTTACCTTGTTGACGCAGGTCTGGAGATACAAATTGGGTAGGCAGCGCTGAGAGGCCCACTGGTTAATGCACACACAGACAATTTAGGGTATAGAAGCTACTTTTGCAGCCGATCCAGTTTCTAGAAGTCGTTAAAAAGTGATTGAGCAATGAAGACAGTGAACAATGGTAATCTCTTTCTTGGAGATATCCTCTGGCTATTACAAAGGAAACTTGACAGATCAATTTGTCCTTTCTAAAAAAAGGGAGGAGGTTGTTCTTAATGTGTTTATTTTTAAATGGAGATTAAAATTTTATAAGCAGAGGTTTGGTCCTGTCAGCCGCTCGTATTCTTCAGGTGGATTAGAGTAGTTGGGAACAGCTTCAGCATTTCGGTTACTGCCTGTGGTTCCTTAAATAGATAGAGTTCCTTTTTCCTTGTCTGGGCACCTGGACCTCAAGATAAAATGAAAACAGTTTTAAAAAAAAAACAGCAAATGAGCAAACTATATTTATTGGCTTAATGCTATGTCAACAAATTTTTAACTACACCGAACCAGAAAGGCACAGGAAGCTATGTTATCTCCTTATTATTTGTAAGGCTTTGATAACTGTACAACAGCACTCCACAGGCTTTTCATTACCTTTGAAAAGCACTAGATGAATTTATTCCTTGAAATTGCATATTCATAAAAAACACAATAGCTGTCCTCAACATGAAACTGTATGAACACATTTGCATGCCATTTATGGTCTTTTGATATAACTTGTATAAAAATACTGATTCAGTGTTAAGGTTTTGTGTTAGCTATTTAAAAAAAATACGCATTTATTTGTTTATAAAGACAAGCTTGTTCAGTTTTCTAAGTCCTTAGCATTTCAACTCTTAAGGATCTCAAAATATGCAGAAAGGCTATGTAGAGTAACTTCCTGGACTTAGATTGAACTTTCAAAAGCTCTGAACAAGATTCAGAAGCACAAACCAGTGAAATTTTAATACGGATTTTCTTTGTCTGCCAGAGCACCTCAGTCTTGTTAGGTGCTTTGATAGCCCTATGTGATTTTGAAAAAATATTTTGAAAGTCGTAATAGTTATTTTTAGGGGTTTTTAATACAATTACTACACAGTATCAAGGTTAATGTATTCTTTCTGATTTTTCCACTCCTCTTTTCAGGTCATTGAATACAACCCATCTCAGTGCCTGGATTGGCTGGCTGTGCAAACACCTCGAAACAAACTAGCTCACAGCTGGGTGCTGCAAAATATGGAAAACTGGGTTGAACGTTTTCTTCTGGCACACAACTATCCTAGAGTGAGAACTTGTAAGTTAAATTAAGTTGAAAAAAACTATTCTGTTGTAGCAAGTTGCTATGCATGTGGTGTTCCTGTCGCAAATTAAATACGTGCTTTTGTTCTTGGCTTTTCTTCCTTTTCCAATTGTTTTAGGATTGCTATATTTTAAAATATTAATACAACTGTGGTGCCTTATCAAGACATGCTACCTGGTTTTGATGAAAACCATGATTTCATTTTGTAACTTGAATAATACATTAGTAGATTCTTTATCTTACGTGGTTAATCTACAAGATCCAGGAAAACCCAAAGAAGAAAAAGAAGTAATCCAAGAGGTTCTCAATAGTTTCCATCACATAGTTGTACTGTAGGTAGGAGTAGTATGTGGTGTTCTTTCACCCATCACAGGGTAATCTTTAGTTGAGTCCTTTGAACCTGTGGGTCAGGGAGAAGCAGCCTGTGCGTCTTGCTGACTCCAGGATGTCCTGGCTCTCTAGTTTGTTCTGCCAGGAATCCCACTACCAGGCCATTGCCAAGATCACACTTTCACCCTTTTCTGCATCTAAATTTTTATAGAAAGGAGATTCCATAGTAACAGGCCACCCGGAACTTTAATACGTTTTCTGTGGTTAAGGGAGATGTGGAAACTGGAGGTACAGCTTTGCAACAGACTCCAGTTGTAAACCTCTCTGAAGAGGTAATGAAGTCTTAATCAAGCAGTGTGCAATTTAGTCATAGAAGACATCTGGGTTTGTATTTCTACGATGTTAAAACTTAACTACATGTTTAACTATATTGTGTTGAAACAGTTAGACCAAGCAGCAGACAGGAATATGGGGCCAAGAGGCCTGAAAGCAAATCTCAAGACCGCTTTTAACATGCTAGTTTTATCCACTCTGATTTTTTTTTTTTTTTTAATCTTCAGTGTGAATATAGTAATACCGGATTCTGTGAAATGCTTTGAAATTGGTAAACAAAGCACACAATGTTGTTCAGCTTCTGATTAAATGACTGTTAAGCATGTGTGTCATTTCTCAAAGGTGTAACAGATTTGTTTTTGTTTGAAGCTGCAGCCTATCTCTTGGTGTCGCTTATTCCAAGCAATTC
>NW_009648550.1:4477217-4497520 GCF_000708025.1 Charadrius vociferus | reverse complement strand
CGATCTGCCTCTCAGTCCAGATACTACAGTGGTTCTTCATCAAGTCTACAATGTGCTTCTTGGCCTTCTTTCAAGAGCTAAGCTATATGTTGATGCTGCTGTTCACGGCACTACAAAACTTGTGCCCTACTTCAGTTTCATGACATACTGTTTGATCTCAAAAACTGAGAAACTCATGTTTTCTACTTACTTCATGGACTTATGGAACCTTTTCCAGCCTAAACTTTCTGAGCCGGCTATAGCCACCAACCACAATAAACAGGCTTTGCTGTCTTTTTGGTATAATGTGTGTGTCGACTGTCCGGAGAACGTACGCCTTATTGTGCAGAATCCCGTGGTGACGAAGAACATTGCCTTCAATTACATCCTCGCAGACCATGACGATCAGGATGTGGTGCTCTTTAACCGCGGGATGCTGCCTGCCTACTATGGCATCCTGCGCCTCTGCTGTGAGCAGTCCCCTGCGTTCACCAGGCAGTTGGCTTCTCACCAGAATATCCAGTGGGCCTTCAAGAATCTCACGCCACATGCCAGTCAGTACCCAGGAGTAAGTAGATCGATACTAAAAAATACCATTTCATTGTTAGTATTTCCTCTCTTACTGAATATCTCTTTTAATGAGGGATATTAAAAGACTTATTTAACATATCCAGCAGTGAAAGTATTAGATTTTGCTATCCTGGTGTAAGAAACTTACCATGTGTTTAGATCAGATCACTGTAGTTTGTGGGGGGACTGTTTTGGATTTTCTTCCTTGCTGTGTAGCAGTTGGAGAGTTTTTTCTTGGGAGCAGACACTGGTATTTCCACTGTTCTTCGCTATTTTTTACGCCAGTCTAGTTGTAAGAAACAAGGAAAACTCAAGAAAGTGTGTTATATTCTAACACACTAAGTTGGAGGAATTCCTAGTGAGTTTCTTCTTTGCTTTCAGTTTCTGGAATAGGGCCTGTTGTGTTCAAACAGAGCATGGCCAGGTGTTCACCTTGGGAACACTTGGGTACCTTTTGCAAAACTTCGGTACGCTGGGACTTGTTGCACTGTCTCCAACATTATGACACTTGCAGTAGAGAGTAGGTACTACTTAACATAGTCCATATGTAATGGTGAAAAAACAGGCTTACATACTTTGAAAGAGGCAAAATATGCATTTTTCTGTGATTACTCAGTGAATATTGCTTTGAGGTCCTTTATAGGTGTACAAGGACAGAAAGAATACAAAGATTTTTTTCGCTATGTAGAAGAGGAAGATGTATGGAATCTTCTGTGTTGAAATTCTGCCTAGTTCAGCTCACAGAGTACATTTCTACTCTGACAGTCCTGAGAGTGTTCCTGCTGCTTTCGTTGTTTGCATCTCCCCTCAGAATTCTCAGTTTGTCTCGCTTGGGACTTTAGTTACTCCACGGTCTTCAGTGTTTCCCATCCATATGGTGTTTCAGCGATTTTTAGCACAAGCAGGTTTCTGAATTCTGTTACTTAGGATATCACGTTATCATCAGAGAATGCATATGCCTGTGCACCATGTAGATGACCTCCTACGTTCCTGAAGTAAAGACAGGAAGTTTGATCACATGGATCAGGATTTCAAGTTCTTTTCTATATATGTGTGTGTGTGTGTGTGTGTGTGTGTGTGTGGGGGGGTGGGGAGGGGCAATGAGCTGTGCTGTTAGGAAGCATCAAAACATAAATTTTTAAGGTTCAGAAGGGTTATCTCAAATATCTGTGTCCTAATCCACACAGTAAATAGTAAAGGGTAAAAGCAAACTGCATTCAAGATAGATAAGACATATCCACCATTTCTACATCAGAATTTTAGTTTTTAAGAACCGTTTCATTTTCATTATTTAAGGTTTAAAATGTTGTCTGCTGATTTTATAACTTTGTTGTAATGCTTAAAAATATTCTCATCTAAATTTGCTTGCATATGTTTGTTCTGTGTTACTTAGTAGAAGTAATACACAATAAGTAATACAAATAAGATATAAACCATAGCATACTGAGAGAGATTACTCTAACCTGATATTTTTATATGTTTTAGGCAGTAGAAGAGCTGTTTAACCTCATGCAACTATTTGTAGCTCAGAGACCAGAAATGAGAGAGGAAGAGATAGAAGATATAAAGCAATTTAAGAAAACAACCATAAGCTGTTACCTGCGCTGCTTGGACGGACGGTCTTGTTGGACTACTTTAATAAGGTACGTTAGCAGTGAAGTTGTAGTGTAATAATCTAATGGTGTTTGAATAAGAACTATATTTTGCCAAATGTGAAGTACAATAAAAATTAGTGTTGCTGTTTTGATATTTTTTGAAAAAGTTTTGGGGATTCTTTTATTCAAAAGTAAGCAAACAGAAAGTTTCAATTGTAACTTCTTTCCCCAAATCCATTGTTAGTGAATATAATTTACTTTAGAATGTTTCATCAGCTGAATATTCCGAAACTAAGCAAATATTTTACAATAAAAAGATGTAAACCAAGTTGTATATTGTGAGGATTCAAAAAGAAACTCTATGACAAAATTCCATCGGTAGAGCCTTTGAAAAAAGCTAAAAACAAATGAATCAATGTTCTAATTCAGCATTTAAGCTGAAATTCCATTCTCAGCCTACCATGCTTAGTCTAGATTGGCAAAGCAGTAATTTCAGCTGCTGTTGTTGACGTGTGTTATTTTGGGGCAGAAATGTTTTTTAGGAATTGTGCCAGTGGGACAGAGTTTTATTATATTGTGTCTTCAAATACTTTTTCATTTCTAGTCTGTCTTAGTACATCTGAAACTTTGCTTAGGTATTTTCAGTACAACTGTAAATTGCTTGTGTACGTAGGTCAGGTGCTGGGGTTTTAAATGCAACTGTTGATGCATTGAAACGCTCTTGTGAAAAAAGGGGAAATGACCTGCGTGATTTGGAGGGATTGCATACAGTCACCTGTCATAGCACACAACCACATTTTCCCAAGTTCTCTGGAAAAACTGCTACATTGAGAGGAATGGTTCATTAGTTATGGATCGTTGTTTATTTTTGGTTCTGCTGTAAGCATAAGATGTTCTGACAGGAATGTGTTTATATGTTTAAAAGTCCAAACATATGCTTAACTGAATCTATTTAAATGTATCATTTGACAAGCATAAACTTCTGTCTTTTGAAGTACATTATTCTCCTCAGTTTTTAGCATTTTTGCAGACATTATTTGGGAAATATTTCTGTAAAGGTTGTTTATAAACTACTTTGGATGACATAAAGGAAGTTGACATCAGAGGGTTTTTTAAATTAAAAAATGGGGGGAAATGAAGAGAATAATTATGTTCTTTGAGGGTTTCTTTGTTCTTCTCTGATTATTTTAAAAAATATAGCACGAGCATAAGAATTTTAAGGATTTGTATGAATTATGAAAAGATTACATGTATTTTTCAGTGTTTTCAATGTCTGGATTTCTTTCCTAGTGCCTTCAGAATATTATTAGAATCTGATGAAGACAGACTTCTTGTTGTGTTTAACAGAGGATTGATTCTGATGACTGAGGTAAGTACTTTGTCATTTAATTATAAGAAACATCTTGCCTTCCTGTCAAGTCATCCCTTCCTTCCTGACGATGTGTTTGCTTTAAATTGTTTTAATATGGTATCATTTAAAATAAAGATAAAAAAATATGTTGATTAAGTATTGGCATACATGTAAAACCTTAAATTCTTAAGGATCATAGGAAGGACAAAAAGAGATTGACCAGACATTTTGCATGTCGAAACACTGACGCAGGAGGTTCAGTGAATAAATTTGAGGCAATACAAAATCGTAATACAGGATAAAGATAACAGGTTAGTTCATAACAGTGATTTGGTAGGATAACTGGAAAAGGATGTAGCTTAAATAGGAGAGATGATGAAGAAATAAAAGTCTGATGTCATCTCATATATCAAGGATAGATACGCTTGCTTTGACATTCATAACGGAGAGTAAATTAGGTCTACTGAAAAAGTTGCAACTAGCAACGGGATGTCATGAGTGGTAAGAAATCAGTCTTAGCTTTCTTCACTTAGATACATCCCCTGTCATCTTTAACGAGAGTTCTTTAGTAGTAAAAAGATCAGGAAAATGTTTGCCTGTTTCTAAGACAGAGGGTAAGTCACCAAGAGATTATGTTGAGAGGAGTGAGTTTATGCTTTTTTGGTGTCATTCTCTTTATTACAGATCAACTGTGAGTAAACGGCTGAGCACAGTCACACGTTATTACTAGTTAAGAAGTGTTAAGGCAACAGGTTAAAATACAGAAATAAAGGATACTCGGATGCAATTGTGATTAATATTTCTGAACACTTCTTGAGGCACTTCCAGGGCAATTCTCCCTATCTTTCCTACTCATTGTGCTTTTGTGTCCAAGAAGGAGTTGTCTAAGAACACATAAACTAGTTTTCTTTCCAATGAAACTAAACCTAAAGATGCATTTCTGGAGCACGTTTAGCATATTCCAGTTTTAAGTGGATATTTGGTCCATGAGACCAGACCAGAGTTAGTTCAAGGGAGGGGGGGCGAGAAAGAAATAACGCAGCCCTGAAATGGGTACAGTTTGGATGTCAAGCCCCTGCCCACCACCAATGGTTTCAGTCTACAGATCCACTTGTACTGTCTTGCAAAAAAGTAGGAAAGGCCTAAAAGACATTGCTGAAAAAGCTCTGAATTGTTAATAGCTGGGTTTTTTTAAGACAAGTGAGAACCAGAAAACCAAAAAAGGGTCCGTACAGTGTTTGTCTTTTTTTCTTTTGTCCTTCTTAAGATGGGTGTAAGCTCTTGGATTCTATTCAACGCTTCCATTATTGAATTGATGGAGAAGAACGTGTGTTTATTAAATATCCTGGCAATGCAAAATGCGGAAGGACGCTTGGTCCTTTTGAAACAAGAATAAAAAATCAAGATTGTCTGGATGTGTTGGAGAAAGTGTAAAAATAAGATGCAATTCATTCTTGGCATATGGAGAATGGTGTATTCGGGGAGGGATAATAAATTGGTAAAAATCCATGGTGCAAAACAAGTGGATAGGAGGCAGTTGGAGCTGGACAGTAAATGGGATATTGGAATAGATTGCTTCAGAAGGTGTCAGCCAGCACAACTGGAAGTCATCAGGAGGACTTTGAGCACACATCTGTCAAGGATATAAAGATACTTAGTCTGCTGTAAGGCACGTGGGTGGACTAGATGATGCTTTGAGGTTCATTCCAACCCCGTTTTTATATGATTTATGCAAAAAACTCTCTTAGCTTTTTTTATGTCACCAGTTTGCGTTTTCTGGGACAAAGTGTGATAGAAAAAAATGGAATTACAAAATCAGTTAGAAAAATAAAAATTAAGACACTGCAATGCTGTTGGAAGATCAATTTTTCATGAGTTTGTTATAAGTGTAAGGCTCTGATTAACTCTAGTTAGCTAGCTTACATTCAGCAGTGAAAAATATTGCATCAAGGAGTTGTCACTTCCAGAAAAGTTTTCCACTTAGCAGGGTTAGCCATGTCTTCACAATAATATAAAAATGGCATATTAAGCTTTTGCATTACAGGGAATGAGATTACTGTTTCTTTGTCTTTTAAATATCCAAGTAGATTAAATATCTTTTCTTACATCTTGTGCCAGAATTTTGCAGTTCAAAAATTAGTTGCTTTTCCTTCCCAATATTTCGATAAATCACAGCTGCCTAGAAGGCATTTTAGTTATAAAAGGAGAAGTAATTCACTTGGTGTATAATCGTATAGCATATGTCCTTAAGCAGCATTTTGAAAAATGACTAGTGTCTATATTAATCTTACATTTTTTCCCAAAATTCACATGCCGATGTCTGTCCTTATGCATCTCTAATATCACTTTGCATGTTGGCACAGAAAGATTGGGATTACAGATATATAGAAAAAATGCCATGTCTCAAATTACGCTTTGCTTTAGTGACTTTTCGATAAAAGTTACGTGTGAAAACTTTGTAATTATATTGAGCCACTAATAGAAAGCTTTTACCTTGAAAACAAATTAAGGCTGTTTTAAGTGTCTGTGTCTATAAGCTGTATTGGATGTGCTCACAAGAATGGTCATTTCTTGAGTTGAGATGGGTGGTAGTGACTTGTAGAGGGGGCTATTGTTATAATAAACTTTACAAATTCAGTTTCGCTCGGGTATGCACTTGAGAAAAATTTAGAATTACTCTGGCTTTTGGGTTAGGTGCAAAGAACAAAAATCAGCCTTAAGATTCACTTTTAAGTGTTAAGACCAAAAGCAGGTTTTGGTTTAACCCGCCATACAAGACTACTGGTTGTTCATAGTTACCAGAACTAGATGTCTGGGTCAACAATTGTATTTGATTGTTACAGAAGATACCTGGTGGTTCGTTTGTTCTCTCTCTCTTCCCTTCTGTCTTTCAGTCCCTTTCCCTTTCCCTGGGCCTTTCTTCCCCATGCCCTTTTTTTGATGTATCTTTTTTGAGCATAAAATAAATGTAAAAGCGGTATCTGTAGGATAGACAGAAATGCTAAACAAGTGTGTTAATTTGGCACCATAAAGTTTTGGCTTTTTTTTTCTTTGTAGTCCTTTAACACATTGCACATGATGTACCACGAGGCCACAGCTTGCCATGTGACTGGAGACCTGGTAGAACTTCTGTCTATTTTCCTTTCGGTTCTTAAGTCAACACGTCCGTATCTTCAAAGAAAAGGTTTGCTTGGAACTCTTCGAAGGATCGTGCCTGTTGTCTGTGAATTAATTTTCATGACCCAAAACCTAGTAGTTTATCTTGATTATTATCTGTTTTTAAAAACTTCCCATACAGTAGGAGATACCATTATTAACTTATTAAATTGTTACTTATTAAATTATTTATGGACATAATACAAAACTGGATTAAGTGAATTTAATAGCAGTAGACCAGTGAGTTCGAGATAGATTAAAATCGTGCTAGAGGAAAAAGAGATTCTTCAGCAGTAAAATTCTATGCTTTATTTAATGAGCTTTTGAGACATTAACCTAACAGATTTCTATGGTTTTTACGTTTGCAGATGTGAAGCAAGCTCTCATTCAGTGGCAGGAGCGAATTGAATTTGCCCATAAGCTCTTGACTCTGCTAAATTCCTATAGTCCTCCAGAACTTAGAAACGCTTGTATTGGTAAGTCACAGTAGTGTAACTGCAGTCAGGAAGGACCTGGGCTGCATAGTTCCCTGCTTTGAAATTTAAATTCCATTTTTGCAAGTGCATATGCTTCCTAGGTACTCTGTAGATTGGGGTTTACATTAACATTGTCAATACATCAGTATTGCCACTGTTCCTATTCTAAGTAATCCTGCTTTTGTCGGGTTAAAATTAATACTCCTTCCCCAGACATGCAGACTGCGTGCACAAAAAATCAGCATTCGCTCTGAGAAACCAGCTTGCTACCTGATAAGGGGCGTGTGCAAGGAATAACTCCTAAATTCAGACATCAGTGAGTTTAGAATCAAATCCCAAATCTTAGATTAAAATTCAAATACTAACTAACGCTCCACTCAGAAGGATGCATGGTGACCTAGTTAGTCTGAGTAACGGCTTTTAGTGTTTGTTTTTGTGATCCATTACTGTAAGGTATAATAATGAAGGTAAAGCTTAAGTAGCTTGGAGAATTGGATGGATTCAATTTGCTTTTATATTTGTAGGTGTAGACATTATACATAGTGTCTCTCTTGCATTAGAAGACCAATTTCAAAAAGTGTTTCTAGTTTAGTTTTTTTAAATATTATTTAATGGACATAATCCGCATTTTTTATGCATGCTGATGAGGGCCTGAAACTGTGTCCGAATTGCCATTTTTGGTGTGATTTGTATGCATTTTCCCCATATTTTGAGTGCCTTTCTGAGTGTCCTCCTGACTGCTGCTGGTTGACATTTTCCAGGCATCAAAGCTGATACGTTTAAGAAGAAGGAAAGAGGGTAATTTCACTGAGCTTCTACTTTCTGCAAGCTGGCACCCCTCTCACTGGTGGTTTTCTCCCAGTGGCAGTGGTGAAGGGAATTGTGACTGATTCAGGGGTGTTCACTTTACGCACTTTACGCACTATTCACAGTAGAGCCCACCTCTGTGGTGCACACTAAGTGCAGCAAAAGTGGTATGAAAGAGAGTTTGAAAATGCATGAGCCTGAAGTTAAACTGTTTGCTGTTAAGAAATAACAATATGTAATAGCAAAACCAACTTTTTGTTTGTAGATGTCCTCAAGGAGCTTGTACTTTTAAGTCCTCATGATTTCCTACATACTCTGGTTCCATTTCTACAGCACAATCATTGTACATACCACCACAGTAATATCCCAAGTAGGTATTTCAGTGATCGTATTTTGAAGTTCTCTTACGCTATTATTACTCTATCGTGTTCCTTGCTGATACCAAATATTGACCTTTTTAATATATCCCTATTTTATCCGAACTTATACTACAGTGTCTCTTGGACCTTATTTTCCATGTCGTGAAAATTTGAAATTAATAGGGGGGAAAAGCAATATTCGTCCTCCACGTCCTGAACTTAATATGTGCCTCTTGCCTACAATGGTGGAAGCCAGCAAGGTACGTAAATGTATGGTCTTATAAATCACTATTTCTCTATGGCTTTCCCTTTGTATAAACATATTATAAGAATCCAGTAGCATAATGCATCTACGTTTTTCTTTGTAAACAAAGCATAATTCTTCTTCAAGATGTGTTGTCCTCATATACTCCATTCTAGATGTGCACTCCAGAAGCACCATTTCCCTGCCCTTGGTGATACGCAGCTTCATACTCCAGGCGTGATAAGAGTTTGATCCTTGTATTCAGGAAAAAAACAGAGCACACGTTTTGATAATCTTCCAATCTGTTTGTGGCATTTATAAAGGAAATTCAGGAACTGCCCAGGGATTGTCCAGATGGGTTTCAAAGTATGTTAAGATTTATTACCAGAAAGCTGAGTAGATCCTCCAGGTTTTGTTAGAGTCCATTCCACCGGGACTGAGGCATAATCTACTATTTGTTTGGGTAAAATACCTGAAATATCGTATAGGGCTTTAAGTCTTACTTTCCGTTTCCCTTCTGTGGGCTTCCTGATGGGATGCCGGCCTCGGTGGGGCTACTTCCTAGTCACTTGCCGCGTCCCATTATTACAGTTGCAGCAGCGGTGGGATTCAGCTCACGTAACTTTGCTTATCTAAAATGTCAGTGTCCAGCTCTTTCTGTGGTTAATGGCGATGAATGGTTACCCTCGGAAGGAGAGAAGTAGTTGCCCTCCTTCCTGTCCTAGACACCTGAGTCCAGATGAGGTGGCTTCTCCTCTGGAGGAGTCTCTCTCTCTCTCTCTCTCTCTTTCTCTCTCTCCACTGACTGCAGGAATACCGAAATGACTAGATTTTAGATAGCTAAAGTCAGGTAAGGTGAATCCCACCCTAAAAGGAATATGTATGGACAATCATTTGAAGAAGGAAAACTGGTTACTTGCTGTACAGTAACTGTGGTTCTTCAAGATGCTTTGTCCACACAGATTCTGTGGTCCTCCTCCTGTGCTAACTCCGAGTCCTGTCATAGGGGATTCTTATCGGTGAAGGAATTGAGTGGTGGTTGAAGCCGCCATACCCCTTATGCCCTCAGGTACAGTGGTCGCAAGGACACACTGGGTGCAGGCACAGCCCCAGTGGACACTGCTATTCAGAAAGAATCCAATCTCCTGCACATGAGGCCTATGTGCACGTAGATGGGAATCTGTGTGGGCAACACATTTCGAAGAAGCACGGTTACTGTAGGGTAAGTAACCCTTCTTTTTTAAAGCTTTCAAAATGATGCTTTGTATATTTGTGCACCGTCAAATTTACACTATAACCAAAGGGTGTTTTTAAAAAAATGTGTAGAACCAGAAATGTTCTGTAGTGGTTTTTTCCATCATGTATACAGAGGTAATGGATGTGACAGTAAATAATGTAAATATTTGAACTTAAAAAGTCGTCATATTACATGACGCGGTATTTCACACTTTGTAATGAATTCATAAATATTAGGAACTAGGAGATTTTTAAGCCTCTAAAACCACATCCACAATTACATTTCCCTGTGGTTTTGCATGCTTACTTTTCATTCGTTTGTTAAGACAAGATTGCGTGCGTTTGCTTGAGTTCTTGAGATTCCGTTTTGGCTAGCTGGTCTACAGAAGCTGACGCCATTTTATGTGTATACATCCAAAAGATATTAAAATACTGGCACACAAATCCCTTGGCATATATTTATCATTTGGTTTGAGACACTGCTGAAAATACTGCTTTGAAAGCTTGTGAAGCTCAGTCTTGCAAAAATTCTGGCTTCTACAGATCGTAACTGACAAATTATGATTTTAAAAGCAGTAGTGCATATATATCTATATATATGTATGTATATATGTATCTATATATGATTTAAAATTACCGCGTTCTTTTCTTGTCATCTCCAAGACGTGGTATTCACGCAGCTTTGCATCTTCTCAGTCTGTTGATTCAGAGTCCTGCAATAAAACAAGTTTCTACTGGTGAGGGAATGGCATTTGCCACCCCTCCTCCCATCTCACTGATGGTCTTGCCACAGGCCGGGTGAGGAGACGCAGCTGCCCTGGGTTGGACCTGGAAGTTCCCATTGTGTTTTCCTGTAGTACTCGATGAAACGCTTTTGGGCGAGCAGTGCAGGAACAGTAAGCTGGATGCTTAGGAAATCTGGTTGCTGTCCACTTGCTTGTGTAGTTTAAATGAAGCTCTCTTAAATCTTCAGGGCAAAGATGATGTTTACGATCGTATGCTGCTAGACTACTTCTTTTCTTATCATCAGTTCATCCATCTACTATGCCGAGTTGCAATCAACTGTGAAAAATTTACTGAAACTTTAGTTAAAATGAGTAAGTATGAAGGTTAAACAGCCTAAGGATATTTTTCTGTGATACCTGCGAGTGCTTCTACACAAAGTTTCACATTCAAAATCTTTAAGAAAAAGCAGAGCTTGTGAAAGTTGCTGCATTAATCGTTCGGGATATTATTTGTATCCACAAAACTGCATGATGTGTAGAATGTAGTGCAGTCATACCTACATGACTGTCGTGCTTCAGGCCTCTCCAGTGAGAGTTCAGTCTCCTTGTGCGTTTAGAGTTTAATACAGGACTCGCTGAAGCTGCTGTTGTTTGGCAGTTTAAATGGCTTTGGGTCAGCTCCTGAATCCTCAGCATCTCTGCCCGTGGCATGAACTGGCAATCTGCCCAGGAGTGTGCCTGACCATCTAGACAGCCACTGCTGGCATTGGTCCTGTTATTACCAACCCAGGTTTATTTTACTCCATAGTTTGGGGAACCATCACAACATTTAATTACGTTTATAACCATTCAGTCATGTAGTTGGTACCCGATAGATGTTTCGGCTCTGCCAGTAGATCCCACCAGTATTTGGGTTTCTTCCTGTCACAATGTAAACCTATTTTTTTGGTGTATGAACAAGGTGTTCCCGGCTTTATCTTTCTGACTACTCCCGCCATTCTGCCGGAGAGCATCCCGCCTTGAACTACCCCATTAAGTCCACGTGCTTCTCCAAAGGCACATTGTGGAGTTAGTTTTTAAATTTTGTCTTCCACCATGGACCCCAGGATAAGCTGAGCTCCCCAGGGGCTAGGTGCAGAGGCACAAACCTCAGTGTCACACATAGTTATTAACATGGGCACACAGACTGGGAGCCGCCTCACCTCTGTTGGCTGAAAATTAGACATATAGCCAGATTTTCCTCGGTAGTCAGTGGAGACACATAGATTCCTTCCAAGAGAAATACATCTTCTGCTTCTTAAATATCTTAAGCAGATTGAACCACCTTCTGAAAAGACCCACTTGTTTTCTTGTTTTCTCTGCCCGTAGAAGCTGGCTAGCTAGCTAGCATTAAATACCACTTCCAGACAAATAAATCTACAGCAAATTAATTTTATCGAAAGAGCGATGATAGTAGAATGTTCTTTTGATCCCCTGAATCACCCATGTGCTTGCTGCTTGTCAGGCTCTTCTGATTGTTACTCCAGCATCATTAACAGTTACTATAGGTTGTGTTAGTATAAAGCCTGCCGGGAATGTGTATCCTTTGCTCTTGTTCAGTGTGTCCCTTAACTCTTTCATGGTCAACGGGTAACAACGGATGCTTGCGTTGATAGTGAAGATTACCCTTTGAAAATTATATGCTGTTTAAAAAAAAAAAAGATACTTAACACCTTTAAGTGCTGAAGCTGACCAGTTGAAAATGTAAGAGAGTAATAAAATAACCTACTTACAAACCCAGAACTAGAGACAGCTCTTTAGTTTTTTCACATTTCACAGAAATGCTGAAGGGATACATGTATTTATTAAATGTAGTGTAAAAACTTCACAGATGACGGGTCTTTCTGATTTTAAAAAATACTTAGAATGTGGTCTTATAAAATGATATGGCACCTTGGTACTACTTCTATCAGGAAGCGAGTATCTCCAACAAAATTCTCACACAATAACTTACTTTCTCATAAAATTTCAGGTGTCCTAGTTGCATATGAAGGTTTACCACTTCATCTCGCGTTATTCCCCAAACTTTGGACTGAGCTTTGTCAGACTCAGGTAAGTCAGTGGATTTGAGAACTAACAGAATGGAAATGCAGGCAAAATACAATGAATGTGCAACGGATATTAACCTGTAAATTTTAACTAGCGATTATTGTTTAATCATTCAAAATACTGTATTTTGAATAGAAAATACCTCTGCTTGTGTTGCCCGTTATCTGATAAAACCTGCTAAATTAAGTGTAAAAATCTGGCCGATTGTATTTGAGCCCAGTACGCCCTAGGTCCTGCACAGCACGTAGTATTGGCAGGGTGGCAGTCTGTGCGGTGTCCAGAAAATTACTTCATCCTGCCTCTGTGAATTTCCAGCTTTTTCTGTATGCTGGAATGATGAAATAAAAATTGGGAGATCTCCAAGTCCTGGTATTGTTGTGTGCCCATTGCAAGGAGGGGCCTTTGCACCTCTGCAACAGGAGCCTGTAGTTGGCTCACAGACATCAGCCCTTCAGATCCATACCGATGGTGATAAACTGCATTCCTATGGAATAAACTTCATAAAAAGAAAATGTGAAACTATAATTGACAATAATTAATTTGTACAATTTACTGATACCTGATAGAGCTGATGTATTTTTATCAGTAAGAATGGTCCAGTATGAATTACGAACATCAGTGGGCCTGGTAAGTGATGACTTTGCAGTGTTCTCTCTCTCTCTCTTCACCAGTCCGCAATGTCAAAGAACTGCGTAAAGCTCCTCTGTGAAGATCCAGTTTTTGCAGAATATATAAAATGTATTCTGATGGATGAAAGGACCTTTCTTAACAACAACATTGTGTACACCTTTTTGACCCATTTTCTTCTGAAGGTATGCGGTCTTTTAGTGGTAATGTCTATTTCAAGAAATGCGGTCATACATGTTCTTTCAGTTTAGGATACTGTTTTCACAGTTCCATTTTTTTGTGGTTTAAAAAAACCCAAATGTTCTTTTCACAGGTCCAAGGGCAGGTGTTTTCTGAAGCAAACTGTGCCAACTTAATCAATACTCTAATTTCAAATCTAATAAATCAGTATCAAAGCCTAGAATCTGACTTCAGCAACCAGAGAGTTGAAGTGTCCAAAGCAAGCTCTACTTTAAACGGGGTGAGTCTTTTCTAAGCTGTTCAAATATCGGCATCATTTAGGAGGCAACTTATTTTCTATGGATACTCTTCAATGCCGTGTGCCAGGTTCTAATTGAAGAGGTGGGCATCGTTAGCTCTACTTTGCCCAGAAGTTGGACTCCTGGTGGGAGCAGGGGAGGCTACCTTAACTGTCTGGCTGGAGATGTTAGCCCCTACCAATAAGATAGATGTAAATTTACAGAGCAGCAGTCTGAGCTGTCTGAAATTCTCCGTTCCATCTCAGTGTGCCCCGCACTCATACTTGGGTCTCCCAAGCCGGTGGTGGGGTCCCTAAGAGTGGGAGGAGGGCAGTGGATTGTGGCAAACAATTAGTGCAAAGCGCGGTGGAGTTAATCCTCGAAACATTCTAACCCAGCAAAAGATTTCGCCTTACGGTGAGCAGCACAGTACTGTCCTCTGCTTAGGACAGATCTCCGTTAAGGTCAGTGTATTAGCAGTGAGTGGGAAATTTCAGTAGCATAAGTATATTTAGAATTTGATCTTTTGGATGTTCAGAACGTGTTGAAGCCTCTGCTTATTGCGCAGATCTCTCTGTGTAGGGTTAATCAAATACGAGTTTGAAATAAGGCCAGTTAAGTTTGTTTACTTCTGTTTTTTCAGGACCTCCGAGCACTTGCCTTGCTGCTTTCAGTGCACACTCCCAAACAGCTCAATTCAGCCCTGATCCCAACTTTACAAGAGCTTTTAAACAAATGTAGAGCTTGTCAACAACAGAGGAACTCATTACAAGAGCAAGAAGCCAAAGAAAGAAAAACTAAAGGTTTGCCTTCTCTAATGGTGTCACTCTAACAATTCTAAGGTTTTACAAAATTAACGTGAGGCATTGTTTCCTTAGCACTGCAGGGTGGGCCGTTTCTTGGCTCCAATCCCCAACACTACCCAAGAAACAGTATTTTATTACGGAGCTAACGTTCTGGGCAATTACATGACTTTTCTGTAAAGAAAAAAGTATTTATTAAAGCACTGTGGTTAATATGGAAAAGGATAAAAATGTGAAAAGCGAGGCCTATTAATTGGACGTATGGCATGAAAACAATGCATTTTCATTTTCCCTAAGCGAGTTTTCCTTTTTCTTACAGATGATGAAGGAGCTACCCCTGTAAAGAGAAGACGGGTCAGCAGCGATGAGGAGCACACTGTAGACAGCTGTATCAGTGATATAAAAACTGAACCCCGGGAGGCGTTGACTCCGACAAGCACTTCAGATAACGAGACACGGGACTCTTCCATCATCGATCCAGGCACTGAGCAAGACCCTCCCTCCCCTGAAAACAGTTCTGTCAAAGAGTACAGAATGGAAGTTCCATCTTCATTTTCAGAAGACATAATGTTAGCGACGCGGTCACAGCACATGGAAGAGCAGTCAGAAAACGGTAAATTTGAAGAATGCAAAGAATTTAAAGACCTGCAGACTTCCAAGGATTCCATTGGAGCCGAGGAGGACTCGGAGTTTCCTTCCACCTCGATTTCAGCAGTTTTATCTGACCTCGCAGATTTGAGGAGCTGCGATGGCCAAGCCTTACCATCCCAGGACCCTGAAAGTAGTTTATCCATCAGTTGTGGCCATTCCAGAGGACTCTTTAGTCATATGCAGCAGCATGACATTTTAGACATCTTGTGTAGGACCATTGAGTCTACGATTCACGTGGTCACAAGGATATCTGGAAAAGGAAACCAAGCTGCTTCTTGACATTAGATGGAGCATTCTGCTTTTAAGTCGTTTTTTTTTTTTCTTCCCCCCAAAATGCTGTTTGTATAAGTTTTGCTTATTTCTGTTTTGTGCTTCAGTTTGTCCAGTGCTCTCTGCTTGAATGGCAAGATAGATTTATATGCTTAATTCTTGGTCAGGCAGAACTCCAGATTTTATTTTTTTCTTCTTTTGCATCTACCGTACACTTTCTTAAAGGGCAATCAGATAATGGCTATGTTTTATGTAATTAAGAGTTCACTGTAGTGGCTTTCATTTAATATGGCTGTCTGGGAGAACAGGGCCTCCTTGCCCTGTATGATGTAATTTAAACTTATGGCATTTTTACTGTGTATAATATGGTGTCCTCTGTGCCAGTTTTGTACCTTATAATAGAGGCAGATTGCCTCAGATCGCTGTGGTTCTTATTATCAAAATTAAGTTTACTTGTATACTAAACAACCACAAGAAATTTGATTCTGTAAAGAATCCTCTTTAGCTGTGGCCTGGCAGTATATATATGGTGCTTTATTTAACAGAATACCTGTGGAGGAAATAAAGCACACTTGATGTAAAATTAATTGTTTTATTTTTATTGACATGATCAATTGCTATTCTGTGCACTTCATTAAACTGATTGTGATGACTTTTCATTTGTTTATAATATGTTGCTTCAGTCTTTGGATTTCTCATCAAAGACAACTTCAAAAATGGAACAGGTGCAGAGAGAGATGATGATCAAATGTATGTAATTGATGTAAATCTTGCTCTTTTTCTGGTTTACTTTGCATGAATGTTCACTCACACAGCTGAGAGGGATTGGTGGTTATTAATTTTTTCCCCAGTGCATTAGAACATGAAGCAGTGGTGTCAGAAGCCAGCGGAACTCCTCATTCCTGCAATTTTAACCTGCGTTCAGTCGCATTTTTCTCCTGCACCACCTGCAAACTGGCTTCCCTTCTTCCCTCTGCCCCTGCTCCCCTGGGGCCCACTCATCTGGCCGCTTTCTTGACAGCTTCTCCACCCCCAGAACTGCTGCAATGACTATCACCTTTCCCTGTCACATTTCCTCCTGTTATTTCTAAGCAATATCCATTTTCTATGTGATTTTTTCAGACTGTCAGTGATAGTGGTTTTAAGTATCTGATTAAACTCCGTTTTCAGCTTCATTTTCCAGTTGCTTAGCTCATTTGTTTTTCTGTTGTCTACATAACACATCTATCTCGGCCTTTCTTGTTCTAAAATCCTTCATTCTGTCTAGCATTTAATGTCATTTGGCATCATTTGCTTCTCCACAATTCCATTATGTGATGCTTTTGTGACTCCTCTTACTCTCTTTGAAATCTACTCTCATTTTTTTAACCTTCTGTAATTAATCATTTCTCTCTTTAAAGTTTAGACTTTACATTCCCCTTTATTAGCGCTTTTATTCCTGCATTTACAGACACTATATTGATGCTGGTGAGTGCTTAAGTTGGTCTCCTCATTATTCAGACATGAAGTAATTATGTTTTCACTCTCTTTAGGAATCATTTTATTACCCTTTCTGATCACCTTCTCCAGAGGTTGTAATTTCAGAGAAATCATCAACAGCTTCTAGTCAAAACTTCTATGTAATGAATACCAGAATTCATCTATGAAGTCTTCTACCAAGCCTGCTGGTTGGCGGTTAGGTTAAGATGCCTTAAGGAAGGTACTCCCCTATTGATCTTCAAGAGGTGAAGCAGCCGTTATCACCCTTCGGTGAGTAGCCTCAGTTAATTAATTACTCTTATTTAAAATGTGCATCCGATTTTTGGGACGTTGTCTAACTTCACCTTTCAGCTGTTGCACTTTGTTGGCTTTAGCTTCTCTTACAGGATGAGATCACTCTAATTCCATTACTAAAGAGTATGATTGTCTTTTGTGATGTCTTTTTCCTCACTATTTTGAAACCCGTCTTTGAAGCGTATACCAAGTATAAACAGTATTTAATGATGATTTCATAAATGATACACTCTTCGTCCTCTTCTCTTTTCCCAGATGAACATCAGCCTGTCTGTGTTCAGCTGGTCACTGACTATTGACAAAGTTACTTTTAGGATGTCTTCTCCTACAGACTTGTATATGTGATTTGTAAATGCTATTAGTAGTTATTTTGTATTTTATTGTCAATTATTTTGTCACAAATATCTATCTGGACATTTAGAATCCCCCTACGAGTCCATTTATTTGATAACTTCTTTGTTAATGGAAAACGGTTAACTATTTCAGATTACGTTCAAGTGATGCGATATGCTGGGGTGTAGTGGCTCTGGAAGCACAAAGTACCTTTACATAGCAAGACAGGCGTAGTACATGGGAGCTGTCTCAGGTCAGCGGTTCCCTCTGCAACAAGCTACATCAAATTTGCCAAGGTATTATAAACCATGTTGGTTTGCTTTAATTAAATGATTATCCCGTAGTTCTAAACTGACTGACTTTTCTATTATTTTGCTCAAAAGTTGTGTCAAGATCACCAGAAGTATCATTACTCTTACTGCTCTTCTGTTACATTACCTTCCAATTTCCCCCTTGAGTATTCCTGCAATTTTTGCTCAAATTTTTTTTTTTTTTTACCAGTATTCAGTTTTTTTGAACAAAAGCACTACATCACAAACAAAACTGTCTTTTCCCATTTCTGCTTTGTCTCTTCTTTCATGCTCCTCGCCCTCCCTGGAACGTCTTCTGTGCTCATTAGTCTCTTTTTAGAACACATGAATTCCAGTAAATTTGAGCATACTTCACGTACACTCTCTACATGTGTCTCCACTCCTGCTGTTTCATATTGAGGGATTTTTAAGATAGGGAACTCTTCACAAAGACTTTTTTAGAAAACAAACTACACTTATGATACTGTCCCTTCATTATCTGTGATACTGTATGATTTATGTATGATACCATCACATTGTTATCATCATACTGTTACTAAATGGTATGTGATTCCTAACCCTGCTCCACCCAGCTCAAGGGCTGAGGATAACAAGTAGTTTAGTTTAACATTCTTTGGTTTTATTGAACTCTTGGAGCATCTATGAGGAATACGAGACATTTTAGCGCTCAAGAATAAATAGTTTTGCCTCTCTGAGCTGCTGATTGCCCCTTTCGTGCTATGGCTGGCTGATGGTGCCAGAAATCCTCCTGAAGGTGACCTGCTTAAAGTGAAATGAACTTCTCTTTGATTTTTCTGAATTCCAAAGTAACTGTGTGCAGAAATTGAACTTTCAGGTCAGCAGTATACTATTGTCAGCCAAGTTCCAGCACATAGCACATA
This sequence comes from Charadrius vociferus, assembly GCF_000708025.1. Lineage (NCBI taxonomy): Eukaryota > Metazoa > Chordata > Aves > Charadriiformes > Charadriidae > Charadrius > Charadrius vociferus. The sequence goes on along the minus strand of NW_009648550.1, from coordinate 4,478,827 downwards.
GAGTGAAGATGGGAAGAGTGCAGGGATGTCAATGAAGCAAGAATGAAAATTGTCCTTTTTTTTTTGCCTGCAAGGACAGTCAATCGGAGCTGTCTGTTGGCGTGCAAGCTGACTGCCCACTTCTTACGCTCGGCTGGCCTACAAGCAGGATGAAAAGGTATGTACTTCATGTTTTTAACTCAAGAAAGCTTGTACACGTTACCAAACTTACACCTGTTGGGGCACGAAGGAACAAGAACACTAAAGACAACGTGTCATCTGCAGTTTACTACCCTTTCCGTAAAGAGGAAAGGAGGGCTGGCTGAGCCTGTTCCTCCTTGCACAGTCTTGGACCTCCCAGCAGCAGTTGCGGAGTTTTCGGGGGGTTTTGGCTGTCCCACAACTGGAAGTGAGTGGTGCAACACTGCAAACACAAGTAAGTCACTCCTTTTTTTTTTTTTAACGCTGATGATTGGTAATTGGTCCAGTTTGATTGCTAGTGGATGGAGACAAGAAAATTCAGACTAGTAAAACATACAAATAGTGGGCACTTGTGACCTGAAGATGGAAAGGTTTTTAGTTAGGAGGGAAAACTGGTGATGTGTACTTCCCAGAGAAGTGCTAGGGCTGTAGGATACACTGTTGAAGAAACTTGTAATTGGACGTAACAGCCTACTCTCAGATACTACACTGTCACAAAGTCTCTTAGGTCATCTACACACAAAACCGCTCAGCCTGATCTCTATCTTAAACCTAGATAGTCTATTTTTATTTAAAGATTGCGCCCTTTGTCAACCAATACTCTGAATCATTTTTGTATTCAAAATATTAGGCTCTTTGTCCTTGAATATTTATCAAAAAAGATAACAACTAAATTTGGAGCATTCAGAAAAAGAAAAATGCTAAAACATGCCATTTTGTCAAGAGGCTGTTCTCCGGCCTCTATCTGGACCCCTAAAATAACCAGCCTGTGCATCTATCCTGTCACTGTGAGGCGGTTGTTCTTGTAACCACAACGAGCCTCACCCAGGTTCAAAGGGGATAACTGACTGCCAACTTCCCAGGGAAAGCCTCGCCTGTAGAAAAGAGCAGCACATCTTTATCTTCCGGAGGATGTACGCTCATGTGTGGTAAGGTTGCTATATGCTGGTGTCCTGTAAAAATAAAACACAGGGACTTAACTTCTATACAGGCTCATTTAGTTTGGCAGTATCAGTTAATGGAGAAAATAAACAGCATGTAAAATCCCATTTTATTGAGCTGACCATGTTTTCCAAAGGCAGCTTGCCCTTTTTTGGTCAATTTGTTTCAAATTGCACACTTAATTCATACACTTTATAGAAAGCATTTGAGAATTAAATTATCCTTGCAAACCTCAGTGTGGTTTAATTAAGAGTAACAATTCTTTACTTTCAGTATCCCAACTGCTCTCCTGTCAAATTTCTCTAACAAACAGTCGCTCGTTAATTTGAGCTACAGAATTGCAGAGGGCCATAGATGATTTAAGTGCAACATTTACAGAATTGCAAAAGGAAAGCATTAGTACTGTTTGTTTCTTCCAAAATAAATTTCACACTGAGGTCAAGTAAGGGGAGTCCACTGCATGCAGACTTAACAGTGGTAACTGTCAT
>NW_009648550.1:4467164-4477192 GCF_000708025.1 Charadrius vociferus | reverse complement strand
ATTTAGCCTGCAATGAAAGCAACCTGAAGAAGTATCTAAAGAAGCTGTAAACTATATCCTCCCCATTTCTTGAAAGATTTAATGTAGCCGCAGTTTTAGAGTCCCTTTGAGTTCACCTCTCATGGGTGCCCCATCTCCTCGAGGGATTTAATTTTACACTGCGTATTAGAGAAGTGCAAATGCTTCCTATTGATTCACGTAGCTTACCTACCTCTGACGGTAGAACTTTACTGCAGCGCAGTCGCTATTACTCTCTGAAGTTAAGTTGCAGGCAAGCAGAATAGAGATCAGTTTCCCCAAGTAAAGCTGTTTATATACATAATCTGACTTATTCACCACCTCATTCACTAAAAATCCATAAATAATGCTTAAATTATATACAGTATCATATAAGTGGGTCTTTATTCTTCCCACAAATAAATTACTTTTTTTAAAAAACCAAATGTTAACGAAGTATAAAAAGTAATGCCCTAACAAAACTCCAGTGCTGTTGTCATTCCATGTTGTCTTTGGATTGCTGCAGTAAAGTACGTATTTCTTCAAAATACTGCTGCTTCCAACATTGTCTTGTACTGTCTTCATTAGAGACAGGAACTCCTTTGCACTCTAACTGCAGTTCCGTTTCAGCAGCCGTATCCTTGAAATTCAAGGTAACTGTTGCGTAATGTTCTGAAGGAAGAAAATAAGACATTTCAATAAAGTGTTTTTTAAAGGTTCGCATTTGTTGTTGCCAATTTTGTATCTGCTTTTGCCTATGTCTGAGCAAAGCCTCTTTTCACAGATGACAGCTGCTATGGACACCAGGCTATTCTCCACAGAACACAGACTAAGGGAATTTCTAGTTAAGTACAGCTGTCACCTGTCATGTTTGTTCCTTCTCCCTGCAAAGCCTAGCCTCTGTTAGAGGTCCTCAAAAAGACTCACCGTCGGGCCAGCTTCTACACCTCCACTTCAGGACAATTCTTTGGCTTGGAACCTGGAAGAAGATAAGGAGGTTTGAGATAATTCATATTATGACTACTCCGTGCTAATTCTCCCCTGAAAAATAAGGAGAGGCGCGTTATCTTATGTAATACTAGACAACGTGCATGTAAACAATACAAAGATGGGGTTTTGTTGTTTGAGTCTTTTTAAATAAACTGTTGTCATCAAGCTGTTTGCTACATTCTTCTGTTTTGTTTTCTCTATGGAAAAAGGTTGGGGTGATTACTTACTGAATCTAAAACAATGGCTTTATTGGAGACCTCAAAATGGGTAAGTCGTATTTTCACCTCTGAAATCTCTTAAGCACGACACAGGGTGCCCCTGATTTTCTGTGAAGCAATCCAGCCTGCTTAATGTACAAGTTAGGCAGTACTGCATAAAAATGATTTACAGCCTGCCACCAGCTCATGTGAGAAGGGGAGGTACCGCTTACTTCAGCACAAGCAGATGCATTAAGTCAGCTGAAGTTTGGTTTAGGTCAGGCTTACTGCTTTCACTAAGCCATTAAGTTTTTATTTTGACTGTTTGATCTAAATAGTTCCTTATCTAATTGCAAAGGTTGATGAATATAACTGACTTCGTTCAGCTTCCATAATGGGATATTCCCAGTGAGGCCAATCTCAGGTGTAACAGTTCTGCAGCGTGTATGTTTCCAGACTGAGCCCTTCCTGGAGTCAACAACAAGTTTTATTAGGTTCAACCAAGAATCCAATTTTCCAAGGCTCTCCTTTGTTAAAAATTGTCCAGTTGTCAGTGATACTTACTTACTGCTCATCACTTGGAGGGACATTAGGATAACAAGGCTAAGCTCAGCAACTGTGAAAGTCATTTTTCAGAGGTTTCAAAAATGGAGCTGAGCTCTAATTATCAATTTTTCCCTTTGCAAAAGCGTTCAGCTGGGGAGAGCATAACGTGTGCCCTGAATAGAACAGAGATCATTTCTCCAGTTAGAAGAAGAATTGATAGGGATTTGGGAGATAACTCAGCACCATCTTTTTTTACTAGGAGGCATGAGAAAGCACGTTTTTCTCCCACACTGTAGGTCATTAAGTGTAGTCAGTGCCTGCTCCTTTGATAGGGAAGAAAAAAATCACACAACCTAATAGCAATTTTTTGGCTTTTAACTAGAGGAACTGAATATGCATTAGAGAAGGTGAAATGTCAGAAGCTTATGCTGCTTTTTAGCTCAAAGAAGAAATTGACACCTCCACACACACCCCACCACCCTCCATTTTTAAAGTGCAAAGTAGGAGCTTTTTACCAATTCTGCATATTCACCGCTGATGCAACCGTCAAACATCTGCAGTTTCCCTCCTTTCTCAGCTTCAACGACAGCAGGACGCTTAGAAAACTTCTGTACCAACTAGCAAAAAGAAAAAAAAAAAACACAACAGCACAAGTCAGTTAACTACAAATCTATACTGATACATAATGCACCATATTAGAGAGGTCTACTAAAGAAATTAACTAAACTGCAATATACATAAGAGTCTTAAAGCATTAATTGGGCTTTTCATTGTATACAGCACTCCACTGAGCTCTGTGGTACTAGCAGGGGCCAATGAGCTGAGAGAATGAGACTATAAACGCAAATAAATGAGAAAGAAACCTGTCAGGGTAAATGCAAAGACCAGTAAAGACTCTAGCCACCTGTAAGGGGCACAGACGAAGCACACGCACACAGAGACTGGACTGGCTGTTACCAGATTTGATATGAGGCAGACAGAGTGGCAGCTCTAAGAACGTGCAAGAGAAGTGCTGGGAGCTGTTACTGTTTCCCACTGGTAGCGTTGGGATTCTAATGTAAAGGTCTCCGATACCAGACCAGGCTCTTTTGAAGGACACAAACCCCAAATTAGTAACTTTCTATTTTGTGCCCTATAAGCAACAGTATCACTGCATCCAATAGTTAATCTAATTAACCTGTAAGCTGTGGGTAACAGTGGCATTACTGAGCACTTTTGGCTCCTGAATGATAAGTACCTACAGGAAAAAAGTTATGCTTTTTCTCACGAGCACAGGAGCACATGATTGAGCTGTGTACAACTACATAAAGATGAAGCTTCGCTTTGTTTAGTTGGCTTTTCTTCCTGTTAAGGTAACAGCTGGCAAAAGACCAAAGATCTAAGCCACCCTAATAAGCTCTCATTAAAAAGGTAAAAGTAGAGTGATCTTACTGCCACCTTCTAGTGCTTTCTGACTGCTGTCGCAAAGATGTGCCAGGTTGTCAGTGAGGCCAGCTGCCCAGCCTCTGCGCCCTCCTCAGAGACCAGACTGACACGCTGCTTCAGGCCTTTTGTGTTTTCACCACTGAAACTCCTCAGGCACTTAAAAGGTGAAGCTATTCACCAAAACTTGAGGAGCAAATGATGACAATTACAAATACTTAGTGAAGTTACATGAAAAGAGTAGCTCATGAAGCCTTCAGTTTCTGGACAATCACATCTCTCCATTTATTGTACATAAGGAATATTATCTGTACTTGACACTGTGACTGTGGCACAGTTATTACTACACAGCTACTGAGCTATAACAGCATCTGCATTAAGCTACAGTGCCTACGGAAAGTCTCACTTACTTCCTTAGTTGTGAAGATGCTGTAAAGTTCATCTGCTGGAGAGTTGAATGTTTCTCTCATAAATATCTTCACTGTTGGGATTTTCACACCAACTGTATCCGAAGACTGTGGTGAAACAAAATCCTGTAAAGCAAACGATATTCACGTGAATGAGTGCAAGACCAAACATTTGAAAGTACTGGAACAGCAGGATTGTTGTTCCCTGTGCATTCTTAAACATACTGTGTTGTGAATATATGTTAATTATACAATCTACTTACATATTTATTTGGCAGTATTATTAATCAGTATTCACTAAATGACAAAACTATGAGTGTGTGACTTGCTCCAAAGACACCTGAAGCTGACTTTAGACTGGGGGCTGTGACCCATGCAGGTGAGTTCCGGCTTCACCTTGCTGAAGCTACAGCCGTTACAAACCGAAGCATTAAGGAGTCCATACATGCTGTAACCCTGCAGAACTGCCCAGCGTCTGGGATAGGTCGTTTCTGTATCACAGGCCTTGATCACAGCAGTGAGGAGGCAGTTCCACCCCAAAGGCTTGCCCTTTGGTGGGTAATGACAGGAATATGCCATTATTACCATAGCAAAATCTATAGGGACTACATTTATGGTAATAATACTAAAATCATACAACGCTTAAAGCCAGCATACCTGCGCAGTGTGCCCGCTTAGTTTCCGCTCTGCAGCTGGCTCCTGACCAACAGCAGCTTTTGTTGGCAGAATCATTCCCAAGGTAAACTCTGTAATAAAGAAAAGCACTTTTAAGTAGGAAATTGAGCTGTTCAACCACCCTGACACTTAGCTATATCACAGAGATCGCTGGCCAGAACTGCGGAGAATGGGAACACAGAATGGAACATCCAACTCCAATCCAGTTTCCCCACCTTACCCATGTTTCTATTAGCAACAGAACCTAAACAGCAATTTCCCTTAAAAACACAGGCGTTTCAAAGTTACCTGCCCCAAAATTACTAACATCTGCCCATTAAGGAATGCACCATCTCCATGAGCTTCTGTACAGTACAGCAGAGAACTGACAAGCTGAGGGTTGGGCCTTGCTTTGCTAGCCAGCCAGTCAAGCCCCACACTGCTCTCTGTGGTCAGTACCTGTAACATAAAACAGCCTGGGATGCTACAGAAACTTCTGGACACTGCCATGTCTTGACTGGTAGGACTAACTTATTTCATCTCAGCTGGTGAGAATTAAAAATAAAAACAATACAAACCCAAGGACTTGTCAATATATTACCAATCTATTCAAGAAAGAAGACTGCATAAGAACAAAGCAAACATACTGATTTAACTTACCTGTTTTAAGTGCTTTCAGGTAATCTCTCAGGGCCTCTCTGACTTTTGTGGTGCCTTCAGTCCTCATAAGGTCCTTCAGAACATCGCCTTCCCCCTTCTTTTTGCTAACGTTGATCTAGGAACAGAAAAATTACAAGATCTAAAAGGCATCTAAACACAAGCAGTTTGGGTTCTGGCAACAAAGGAAAGTATTTTGGCTTTGTTTGCTATATTCAGAGGACAGCTGCAATTTCAAGTTCATTCTCAGTTTATCCTACCTTTGCAAAAAAATAAGTCCTCTTGGGTTCTGACTTAAATAAATGTACTATCTCATCTCCACAGTAGCTTAGTCAAGTTCATCAAGTACAGACAGAGTTGCCTACTACACAGCAGAGGTTGAGGAATCTGTGGAAGCCACAGCATCAACTGCGACACAACCAACAAGGAGATTCCTTAAGTTCCATGGGGTGGGGAGAGATGGGGGGGTCAGGGCAGTTTGTTGGATTTTTTTAAAGACTACAACAAGCAGAGGTCTTCTCAAATTTGTAGTTAGTATATTGTAATTAGGAAAGAAAATCGTGCACATGCCTAGTAGGTAAATTTGAGAACAGAGACAAGTCATTATTCCCAGTATAAAAAATGAAAACATGAAATAAACTATCCAAGTGTAATTATCCCACTTAATTACAGCATAAATAAAAATGAGGCCTATATGTTGATTAACGCTTTAAGAATTCTGAACCTATATAGCCATATCAGTATTTCACACCTACCTCTGTATCATCTACCTCATTTTCTTCTGACAGGTTAGGAATTTCAACAGATCCCTTATGTTTCTCACCAGACTCTTTCACTGTACCTGTATTAACATAACGAATTCTTAAATGCATTATTAAAAACTATTTCCCCCACAGCAAGTTTTATCTCGGAAATTAGTTGCACAAAAGTGTTACTTGAAGCAAGTTGCCTAGAATCTAATTTAAAGGAACTACATAGCAACAAAAACTCTCAAACATGTCACGGTACTTTCATAGTAAACTATTCTCCGAACTGTATTTTCCTGTCCAGATGCATTAAGATATGTACATGCACACGGGCACATCTCAGCACAGTTTGCACTTCCGTTCTGCCACTGTGCTCACCTTCAATCGTCAGCTGTCCTAATGCTCTCCACCTGCAACAACTTCTGTCTGCCAACACAGACTGTGACTCTAAAAGGGGTAGGGGAAAAAATAACCTCCTCTCGCCTTGAATGTGCCTGCTGCCTAGAATGCTAGCTATTCCTTCCCGAATAGCTGAAAGGCTCCCAACATACAGGCACGTCACCAGAAAACGTATGTATGTATGTATAATGAACAGGTCTGCAACTGAAGTTTTTTAAAAATACAAAACTTCACTTGAAAGTTTTTTAGAACAATTGTTCCTACTCTTTAGTAGCTTTACCATGGTCTGCGAAGTAATCACTCTACGTGTCAGAAAGACTTTGCAAGAAAAGAAATTATGCTCCTTATCTGCATCTTTCTGGGCAAGGGCCTGCCGCCACTTACCTACACAGCTCTATAAACACCATCTGGCATATGAGCCCTGTACTGTACTTCTTCACCTCAGACCTTACTGTGAAAAGACTTTTTTTAAGGTCTGACACTTTTTTCTTTCCACTGAAGACTCACCCCCTTTGCTTTACAAAAGCATTATTATTTACATTTATTCGCTATTTAGACCATGTTAAAATCTCTTCAGCAAGCAATAGTGGAAACATGCAGCTCTGCCCCAAACCCAGTTATCTTCATACTGTTGCATCAGTTTTGTTGTCAAAACATACACAACCAACACCAGCCTTTATCAATCTATCAGCAGAACTCTAACACACAAACAACCCAGTGTTAAGCACAACTGCAGAAGGGGAATTATGATGAAGGCAGGCGTGGTATTTCTTTGGATTCTCTCACCTTCGAAGGAGCTAGGCTAGATCCTACTACTTAATATCACTCTCCTTTCGTTATTTTTAATTACTATCTGGAAACGACCACCATGCTATAGGGGGTTAACCATGCACAGATATACCCTAACATGCTACTGGTCAAGATCACAGTAAAGTACAAACAAACACTCGAACGTTTCTTTGCAAGAAAAAGAGCGAATGACCGTTAGTAACACAAAGTGGAGTACGGTGCAAAGATCGCTTCCTAGTTGGGATCTATGTCAATAGTCCAATATGCAAAGTCAGTTAATCCAGAAGTAGACAACCATGTCCACACAGCGGAAGCCTAAACCAGAAGGCCTCTCTTGGGTTTCTCAAAGTCTCCCAGGAGAACCTGTTAGCTCAAGTGCAAAGCCCTGTGAACTAGTTAATTATACCACTAAAACACTTCTGGCCCCAATACAAATCACATGCAGCCATCTCAATTTTCTCTTTACTGCTTTCTTCCAGCCCCAGGATTAGTACAGGCAAAACCACGCAACATTGTCTTTGCAGACAGTAAAGCAAACCTTATTTTCAGCTACTGTCCCCAAAGTGCAAGTATGCAGGAAAGTTTTTAGGAGCAAAACACAAATCTGACTTTTATCATTCAGCTAATTTTATTAATAATTATTAAAGATTCCCAAATAGCACAGGCCAGACAACAAATTTAAATTCATTAAAAGAGTAAATAGATATTTCCCCCCAGCTTCAAAAAATTGCTTGTCCAAGGGATTAATCTGTGCTGGACAGCAAAACGTCCAGTCCGTTAACAAACAGAGCTGGTTGGTCAACATTACGCAGGCAGAACGGTGGTACACCATTTTTAGTATCACTATAATGTAAGCAAAACTATTACCTTTTTATCAAACAATCAAATTATTTGTTTGAATCATATGGGACTCCAATAACAGACCTAAGAATAAATGATTTTTTTGTTTCCTGCCAATCCAGTATTTTAGAAAATTAATAATGAAAGCACTTCGCAGAAAGACCTACCTATAAACCCACTACTGAAAAAAGGACATTTTAAAAGGACATACCAGTTTTCATCAAACTTCCATCACAAGGTAGAATAATGCATTGAAATTCTCATTACATCTTCAAACAAACAACACAGAGAACAGCCATTTTGCTCAATTTTGATGCCATTAAGTACCCTTAGTTCCTCACTTTCTTGTTGCTCTGTAATGTAAATAGCCAAGGGCAATGTTTTTCCAACATTGGACTTTTCAAACCAGCTGCAAAATTCAGTATTTGTATCATCTTATTCTTATGTATCCAGATTTTAATCACAGCTTCAATTACTAGTTATCCTAGAAGACTTGTAGAAGAAAATAATCACAGCAATTAGTGGTTTTAGCTGTTCAGTCTGAACTCTCATTTCTAGCTCAGAGCTTTTGGAAAACATGATGGCTATTCAAATTAAGAAAAAAAAATCATCAGCCCCAGCTCTTTTAGAATTTCACTGTGTAGTAGCAAACTCCTTTAAAACTAAGCTCTCAAAGCACATTACCCACCCAGGGCAACGCTGAACTGAACAAGTACCTACTGTAAATTAGAGTTGTCTACAGTTAAACACTGAAAAGCATAAAGACCTGGTAGAGGAAAAAGAACAGAGGAAAACGAAAAACCAACACAACCAAACTACACAGTATTTAAAATGTAGATGATTTTAGCTTATCTTGACAAAAAAACCCAAAATATCAAAAAGCTGATTACAACTGTTTAAACTGTACTGATAATAACTGCACAACAGGGTATAATGTTTGCCTTCCTCTCTGTTAATATCTAGATCACAATTGTAAGTATGTTCTTAGTTTATAAGACACTTGTAACATTTAAAACATAGATAACTATCGATACGATCCAAAATAAATAACCAACAGTACTTCTTTAAGTCCTCTATTATTATGGGAGCAGACCTCCACCCCAAATCCGTTCAAATAGGAGCACTAGTCTCAGCACAGGAATAACCTTTAAAGTCCCTGGCAGCCAAACCAGGAAAAACAGTCATGAAGAACTGCATTAGAAAGGGCACGAGGGAAAGGAGAAGTGCAAAACGCAGACAGACCGCTGGAGCGGCCCACAGCATTACCCGAAAAACTGATCCAGAGACTATGGTCCTGTTTTGGGGCACAGGGATTAAGAGGGGAAAAATAAGAAAGGCCCTTGGTATTCCCACCTCCTATAGTAACGTCTGAGGCCTGAGAAATAAGTACAGTATTTTGTGGAGGAACAAGCTGTCATTTGGCACGACAATACTGATGTACAATTGCCCATGCAGGTGCTTTTTATCAGCTCTTCCTGCTTCTTACTCCAATGCAAGAGATGGTCCACAAAATGCCATCAAGTTGTAAGCATCTACTAAATGGAAAGAACGCTTTGACTTACCAAAAAGGTAAGTTATCAGGTCAGTCTGCAAATAAAGAGCGGCCAAGGAACAAGCACAGCAGAGGATGAACCTCCAGGAGCTGGGGGGCTGTGAGCAGATGCAGCACAACAAACATGCATGGACACAGCCCCTCTTATCCCAAATAATCCAGAAGTATTTCTAGTCCCCTTATCACCACTAAACAGTTTTTTCCTCGTGTAATTCATTATCCTCAAACCGCACTAATTTTTTTGAAACAGCTGCACTTTTACACTCCTTTTTCTCCTGTTTCCTGCTATCAACCTGCATTGGGCTCCCAGCTGTAATTTGCGCACACCAGGAAACTGAAACAGTTCAAGCACGCTCTTGTAAGCAACACACATCTCACCACAACAGAAGTATTTACTTCTTGCAAAGCGAATAATGCTGTGCTGATACGCTGTTAAAACAATGCTAAGAAATATCTGCGGTACAAAAAAAAAAAAAAAAAAAATGGGGGAAGGGGGAAAAAAGACAAGCCAGGGTTTCAAGATTAGTTAAAAATATGCGTTTGCGACAGTCCAGGCCCACGTTTGTCCTTCAATCTCCCTACGGTTTTGATTCACTGCAGTTCACGAAAATAGTGCTGTTTTTTCCAACCCAAAGGGGACAGTTTCCTTTCTAAAGCGATCGCTCCTGATCCCCACAGGGCAAGTGAGCAGAACCAGTTTTGCAAAGGCCACGCACCAACCCGAAGGCAGCCCTTGTATCGAGGCATATCTTCCCAGAAAGCTGGGGGCCACGGGTGGAAACACGCTGACACACACACAAACACACCCCCCAGCCCCTGCGCTCCTCGCACC
>NW_009648550.1:4435285-4466285 GCF_000708025.1 Charadrius vociferus | reverse complement strand
GAGGCCGAGGCCTGAGGGTCTCCGCGGGCGGGCGGGCAGCGTGTGACTCAGGGCAAGGCCGGCCCCGCGTTTCCAGCGGTGAACCGCGGCCGTGAGTCCTGCGCGAAAGCAGAGGCGATCGATGCCCGAGGAGGTTTCCGCGGGAAATAACGACAAGGCGTCGCGTGCGGTACCGGTTTTATTGCCGTGCCGTTGTCCACGTGCCGTAAGCAATTAAATCCCCCGTTAAGGCAGCGCTGCACCTGGGCAGGTAACCGGGGGCTCCCGCCACACCGCTGCCCGTCGAGGCGACTTTCTTTCTTGTCCGTCTCTAACAGCACCAACAACAGGAGTAGCAGCAATTAATCTCTGGGTAGTGTTCCCGTATTCTTATTGCTCATTTAATTCTGTAGCGTTCCGATGAGTGTCGTCATGGTTTTCCTAAAACTCTTCTTCATCAAGCATTCTTATTGATTAAAGAACATCATCGTCAGGCTCATCGTCTTCAGACTCTGCGTCCAACACAACGGCCACTTCTGAAAATTTTACTCCTTTAATGTGATTTTTAGGGGCCTCCTCTTCATTGGTGCCTGTCAGAAAGCAGTCCTGCAAGCAAACAACCCAGATGAGGCAGAAAGCTACAAAGGGTAGAGCGTGGACAAATTCTAAGCAGCACGAGTCATGTAACTTTACCACATACATTCTTTCACTGAAGCTTGCAAAAAAGCATCGTTTTTAAGGCTGCATTGCTTTTAAGTTTTAGGAACAGCACATGAGAACCCTATACGCATTTTGTAAAAGGTGGAAGAGGGCCATCATTTCTGGATCACAAAATCCTTCTGAGCAGGAGGAAAATTTTCATCACATAAGATTACTGTATTACTTCCATCCCAACTTTACTTTTTTGGATAATTCTTCCATTTTTGTGATTAACAATGTTAAAAGTATCTTTCACTTCATTCTTTGCAGTTGGAAAGCTAATTACCTGTTTTGGTGTGAATTCTGCAGTGGGCCGGGCATCTACATTTCGAGGTTCAGAAGCTTGTTCAGATGCTGCGTTTTCTTCATGTTTGTTGTTGCAGTCTAGTCTCTCAAGGTTATAGCATTTTTCATTGGCCGGAAGCGTGTCTTTGTGAGCATCGTCCGCGTTGCTCAACGCTATTGTTTCAGCTTTCCTGAAAGAGAGTTAAGAGAATTCATAACACCTTCAGCTTACAAATATTTAAGTGACAAAAGTCTTAGCCACTTTAAAACTGAGAGTAGCATGTACACTGATCTCAAAATTACTGATATTTTACCCAGGGGAACATTAAGTAGTTGCTTGTATCTTTAAGGGCTTTTTCTGCAAAAGGCTTAACGATTTGCTAAAGAGTAAGTAGATATCTGCCCTTGTAATTTTTGCTAAAAGATTAAAAATTATTAGCTTCTTTCAAGTGTAGAGTTCTTAATTTATAATTGTAAGAGTTCTTAAAAATCCATTTATACACTCGTGAGAGATACAAGAAAAGTCCTGTGTCACCAGAATAAACTAGAATCGCATCATCTGATATGCTATTTTTTATAAATTTGTGATATCAGCATTCTACTTACACATTATTTGTGTGCTCTAGTTTCTCTAAGCTTCTCAGACTTCCATTTTTGTCAGCTACATACAGATTATCAATACCCTCCGTAATTTCATCTTGTTTCTTAACCAAATGCTGTTGATCATCCTTTCTGAAAATGATAATGACATTAAAATAAAATTGTTAATTCTTTGTTAAGATCGGCTTTCCAGTTGTTTTAAAAACAGAACATGAAGCATTTGTATCATAAGTTTAATACACAACATTTATTTTCAGTATTATTCTGGGGCTTAGTTGGAGTATTTCCTATTTTTCCACACAATTGTTGGATTACATATGTAATGGTAACAGAGTAAATACCCACTGTCCTCTTGGAAGCACATTCATTTTCCTCTCCTGTGCGGTTCTGCTGCCCCTGAAGTTAGCAGCAAACCCTCCATTGATTTCGGTATTCATGGGGTTAGAGGAGACTTATGTGGGTATATTACAGCTGCTTGTGCCCCCCTTCACAGTTAAAATTTCTGCTATCCGCATTTCTCTTTTTTTAAAAAAGTATTTGTTTCTGCTGTTGCTGTGTGACAAACACAAGAAGAAACCAACTTTCACTTACACGTAACGAGTCTAATATCTACAGTACAACACCAGGCATTTTGATTTAAAGCAAACCTTAGGCAATTCTCCATGCAAATATCAGTAATTTATCAGATAAGTATTTTTCAAGTTGACATTTGAAGTAAGCTTACTAGTTTTAAGTCTAAATTACATTGTTAAAGTAAAACTATTTGTACCTTTTCCTTTTTACAGTAAAAAGCACGTATGCCAGGAAGGCTATGAGGGCGCAGGCTAGCAGAACACCAAGGACGATCGTTGCAATGAGTTCAGGACTTGCTGAGTCTGCAGGAACCTCTTCTATGGCAGCAGTAACAGGCGTTGAAAATACCTGCTTCAGTTTTCCCTCAATTTCACTCTTCTGTGCCCTAAGTTTTCTGAAGATAGAGGAGTAAAATGCTGATGATTTATCAGACCTTCCTTTTGCCTTGAAGAGTAATGAAGAAAATAACAGAATACCACTCCCTGGGCCACTAAGACCTTTTCTGAAGATTCAGATTTGTTGTGTCTTTCATTCAGGAAAAATTCTGTTTTCTGGTAACCAGCCCTGGTGCTTAGGAACTGAAATGCTGCAAAGCTGGGAAAATTGAACTCGAGAGGTCAGTATCCTCTAAATCATCAGGGCAGCCACATACAGTCTTACAGATACCAATAGCGCTTTCCTCAGAGAAGGTTCATCTGTGGAGACTCTTTCCTATGACCACAGGCGCCATAAGCGTAAGAGGTGTTGAGTCTAGAAATCTGTGTTTAAATAGCAGCTGCCCTTCATAGAATGTTTATAAGAATATGCATTCGTACCACTGTCATGTTATGAAAAAATGTAAAATACACCTAAAATGTAAGTTTTTAATCAACATTCTGCAATTCTGAAGTCAAGTCGTTATCTATTTTAATTATATTCTTTCTGCCTCAGTTTTCTCTAAAACTGACTTTTAAATATATTTTGACCAATTAAACGGCCTTATTCATGTTTTTGACAAACTCTGAAAATTAGCTTTTGATAAACAACAAAAGCTTTCTGAATTCTAAAAATTCCATTTAAGGCTTGAGATAAGTCTCAGATAAACTGCTATTTGATCCAAACCTGTCCAGTCCAAGACATTAATAATTTCAAGGGCAACAAAACCTAGCTGCATAGCACTGACACCGAGAAGACAGACTGTGCCGTACAGACCTTTTTACATCTTCTGCAGATACTTCCTGGTTTTTCTCGTCAAAAGCAATAATTTTTACATAGGTTGTATCAGTGTTGCGTCTTGCTTTTCTTTCAGGCTCACTGGAATAAACATCAACAATGTATATGTTCCATGCAAGTTCATCTTCCAGGACCCTGCCATCATATTAAAAAAACGTTTTAAATTAACTGAGCAATGAGAAATTATTTTACTCTGGAAATTCAATGACAGAAAAGTAGCACTTTGCAGATATTTAGTATTTTAATCTAAGCACATATAAATGCAGGATTATAATCAGCAAAGAAATTGCCCAATATCATTGAGTGATTAAGTAGCAGAGGAAAAAAAAAAAATCCAGTCCTTGTCTCTGACTGTTAAGCAAAGATACTTTTCATTAGTAGATGCTATATAACTTCTGTACATAGCCTGGAAATCTTAGATAGGTGCCATTAGCATAACTGAACAATTAATTAGAGAAAGGGAGGGTTAACAAACCCTTATACCTAGATTTCATAACCAGTATTGCATAGTATATAATATATTTGGTCATGCTTTTCAAAGCGACGTATGGCTCATTTCATGCTTGACAGTTTATAAATACAGGCAGTGATACCTATAAGTATTCTAAACAGTAAAGGTGGGGAGGAGGGAAATTCAGTCTCATAATCCTTATTGCTTTCTCCTCCTTTTTCACAGATTTTCACGCTGAATCAGACCACTGGCCCAGTTAATCCATCATTCTGATAACAGTTAGTACCAGCTGCCTCAAAGAAAGCGGCAGAGCAGCTCTGGAGTTTCCATTTCATTTTTACCAACAAGAAACTTGTGCTATAACAGTGTCAACATCACAAACTCATTTTTCCATCCTTCAGAGTGATTTCCCCTCAAAAGCCCAGGACTCAATATTTCCAATGTAAATACATGTTTAAATATAAACAAACAAAAGAACTTGTGTCTTCATTAATATGCCCAAAAGGCCAAAATACATTTTTAATTGTAGCGTGGCTATCCATACATCACTAGCTAATCCCCTAGCACCGTTCAGCTGAAACCTCCTTGAGAAGCTCTGCTGCCGGGTTACAAGGGGGATTTTTCACTTATAGCACAGGTGGGTTTGGTTTGTGGCTTCTATCCTGTCTGTCTCCACATTTGTATCTTGAGCCTACTGTCCATGAAAACCTCTATCCTAGGCTGTTGAAAACTGGTGGATTCCTGTGATTTCCCTCAAATGATTCTGAACTACATCAAATTGAAGACCTAGCTTTTCATGGGCACTGGCTGCATCACCTCCCCTGCAGGCTGTCAGATGCCTATCTCAAAGGCACTCTATATTTGTCATTAGATATTTTATCAGAATAAGCTTCACAGTTTCAAAATACCTTTTTACTTCAACAATGTTTTTTTCAACAACATTGATCATCTGATTAAGTACCACCACCACCATGTTGTTACTGGAACTGGAATCAACGGTTACCTAATTAAAAAAAAAACAACAAAATCACATGTAAGGTTTTCTAAAGCATTTGTACCTCTCTCAGTTTGACTTTCAAAAAAAAACCCCACACCAGAACACCCCTCTGAAATACAATAAAATTGTCCTCTAAAAGTCGGTCTTCATGCCTACATATTTTTATATGTCAATGGAAATGACCACCTCGTAATCCTAGCCTGAAAGTATGTAGTAAATACTGGTGTATCTGACAGTCCCACTATATGGCGTTAAGTAATTTTTTTGTCGTTACCAAGCCTGGCCCCTCTGGTATGCAGAGTTTTGAGGTGGAAGCAAATCAGGACTATAAATAGCAATCTTACTTACATTGACTGTTGTCCGGGCTGTGAGTCTTCTTGTGCCTTGGTCTGCAGCTTGGACTTCCAGATAAAATGTTCCAACCTTTCCGGCTACAGAAACTGTAAAAATCTGCCCTGTATTTTCATCGATGTCAAATTCGTTCATTTGATTATTCACTAAGCTGTACAGCAGAAGTCCGTTGTCTCCTGAATCTGGATCTGTGGCCTGGGTTTAAAAAAGGTGACAAATTTGTGAAACTCAGCTTGTGGCTTTTGGGCTGCACATTGCTCTTCAATCATTAAACTCTGCAGTTTCTATTTGAAAGATTGCGATATTCTAAGATAGAGCTGTTATATTTTTCTCTTTGCACTAAACAAAGTGGGGTACAAACTATCAGAATCAGACCAAGAGTATAAAAGGGGAAATACATTTCCCATAAAGTCTGAAGGATTCTACAGCTGCAAGCATAAAAGGAGCAGGCTAGAATGGAGGGAAAGCACCAGACTTTGGAAAGATGAGAACTGCTCCATTTGGTTATTATTTTCCCATTTGGGTCTGATAGATAACAAAGCAGTTAGCAGTAGAGAGAGAGAACGGTAGTCTGTGCAGTACGGAATCCATAACAGCAGCATGAGTCAGAACAGACCGTAAAGCTCTTCTGACAGATGCACTGGTAGGACAGGTATGGAACGGTTCCCTAAACACCCCATCCTTCACCAACATTATGTTAAACCTGGACGATGGGCAGAATCTGTTTCAAGCTTTCAAGAGCAGATTTAACAGCTCCTTTAACCCAATTTAACTGTGGAAGAAATCCCAATCTTTCAAAAGATTTCTGTCCTGATAAAGAGCACAGAAAGATACTGTACCTCAACTGTAATAACTGGGTACTTATACGGCACTGAGTTCGGTATCCGAGCAGAGTAGGCATTATTCAAAAATGCTGGCTCTTCATTTACATCCTGCACTGAGATTGTCAGCATTGCCACATTTGGAGCAAACAGGCCTGTTAAACAAACACAAGTTAACTGCAGCAACCAACACCAGCAAAGCACAACTTGCAAAGGCCGGGTCAGGCTGTGGCTTTGCAGCGGTATCTCTGCTGCATGTGAGGACGAGGGAGAAGAAAGGGAAGGCAGCAGGGATGTGTCCAGAGGAGCTCGCTCTCACTCCTGCTGGAGCTTCAGTGAGAGGAGGGCAGTTCAAGGCAAAAGATGACAGGACTGCCACCCCTCTCCAGGTGGCTGTGCTCTACCAAGCAAGTAGCAGGCAGGTTCCTCCAGCTCCTGCCGAGTCCTGTGCCCAGCTATTATATTCTTTTCTGTCGCCACAGTAGGGTCCTGGGAGGGTTTGCACCCTTGGAGGAAGGCCGCTGCTTTTCTCTGCGCAACCTTGACCTTCAGCTTTTCATCTTTCACGTCAGACTTTTCAGTTAAAGAGAATTACAGTTCCTATATTGGGTTGCAAATGCAGAAGATGTGTTCATTGCTCCTGATTTAAGTTAGAATGTCCTCCAAAAGATAAAGTTACCTGAACGCTGGACTTCTGCGGCAGATAAGAGATTTTCATTTGCTTGAATTAAAATCACATACTGAGAAACTTCCTCATAGTTCAAATTAGTTGCTGTTTTCAGCTGACCAGTTTTTGGGTCCAATCTAAAATGACCTGAAAGGAAAAACATGCACCTTCGTTGTTATAGCTACCATTTCACTTGTGTCCCTCCTACCTCGTATGATGTTTCCATGGGTCCCCTCTGCTCTTAAAAATGTGAAATGCAACACTTCCACTGACTCAGCAGCAAAGGCACCACAGCTGGGGTCCTATCCCAGACCAAGCAGGCCTTAAACATGTAAAGGAGCAACGCGGAAACAGAAATTGGAAAACAGAATTGCAGCTTCTTGTTGCCCAACTCCCTTTTCACTGCTTTCCAAGTTTTTTCTCAGGTTCTAATGATTTCATTTTTTTTGTGCAGCAAACGGAATTGCAGCACAGCCACAAAAGCTGGAGGAGGGCAGATGTCCTGACAGAGGTGCAAGTGCAAGAAAGTGATAGACCAGAAGTGATTGGCAGGGAGGAAGCTGCTTGCTAACAACTTCTATTTTGGCTCCCTCAGCCTGCAAAATACCCTAACTTAAGTCTACAGGAACCCATTTGCTAGCAAGTTACCACCACCTCTTTAGCCAAAGATTAACAAAGTCCATGCTGAAGAGCTCCGAGACATTCTTTGTGTACTTTCATTTTTTAAAAATGACACAAGTTTTAATCCTTGATCTCCATCTCCTCATGGCAACATCTGCCACACAACAGACAGGTTATTCTGTTGTCTTAGCTATTTTAACTCACAAGGGAAATAGTACTCACCTTTTTCATTGCCAGATACGACCGTATAATCAATTGGTTTCCCTAAAGTTTCAGCCACAGCAAAAGTGTAAATGAAATAATCCACTCCTGTGTTTTCCAAAACAGAAATGCTAATATAGAAAATAAATGATAAATCATGTTAAGTTTCCCAGCAGTTGTTGCACTGGCAGGCTTTGAAATTTAACTCTTTAGGAGCAAGTTCTGTGTGGACTAGGTGATCTCCAAAGGTCCCTTCCAACCCTGACCATTCTGGGAAAATCCTGCCCCTTCCCCTCTAGTTGTTTGCTAGAGCTCACTGACTTTCAGAGTGCAGTGCAAGCCCTACTTTTCTAGCCAGATATTTGTTTCTCCTTCAGTAAAGGCTAAGGAAGAATGTTTTATTAGTGTGCAAGGGGAAAGGGACAAAGAGTCTGGCTTATAAAAGCTGCACGATAAAGAAATGAAAGGTGATACCTCGCATCACATTTGCAGAATCACTGGCATAGCAAAATTTCCTGGATGTTTTGTTTAAAAAACCTGATGCCCTTTCTTCTGCATGGAAGACTATGATAATTAGCTTCAACTTTACTGTGTTTTCCACTACCTGGAGAATACGTATCAGTTATATAACTTAATATGAAAGCCTCACCTAATTTCGCTCTTGTTAAACCGAGGAACAAATGGACGGTTGTCAAAGACATCAAGAGTAATCGTAGCAGTGTCATTTAAAGATGGAGAGCCTTTGTCCTTAGCCATCACTGTTAAACGTATCTCTCCATAGCTAAGCAGGTTTCCAGTTGTAATTATTTTCCCCTCACTCGTATCTTCTATCAGGAAGAACGGGCTGAAGTTTTTATCAGGGAGGATGTAGTATTCGATCAGGCCATTTTGCCCCTGTCATGAAAGGAACACAACTTCATGTAGGTCTCGCTTGCAGGACCACATTATTTCAGTGCCATAAGTCCCGTAGTACAGACTCACTGGAACCTCAGTATTTCCATGCTTAAATGGCCAGAATGCCAGAGGCACTTTAAATAACTAGAGAGAACCAGGCTCAGAACTACTTTGTGGTTAAGCTGTAACACAGGAGCAGCAGCAGGGGAAAGGGTCAATGGGCAGAGCCTCCACCCCCCCAAATTAATTTTGATGTTCCAAGATTCAAAAAAAACCCCATAGCAATACTAAAGAAAACTGCGTGCACTGGGAGTACATTTTGAAGGGTAGGATAAACACTGAAACAAGAGATTTGACCATGTCTAAATGTCTCTAGTGAATTTATTTTAATAATGGTGAATTTATTTCGAGAATTAAAACTTTGGGTTAGCTATGGTAAGATGGGTGCCGATAAAAACACAAAGCAGAAAAAAATTCACAAGCAGTTGGCCAGTTACGCAGTAAAGAAAGTGAAAAAAACCCTAATGAAAATAAGTTAAGGACACGCATAGAGGGGAACAGTCAGAGTAGTGAAAGAGAATCATATAAAAGCACGTCAGTGAGAATAAGCCAAAGTCCCTTGGATCCTTTTCACACCTTGAGGAGAAGCACAGCCTCCCCACTGCTATGAGGGTAAGCCCTGTTCCTGCCTGCCACAGGAGAATTGGACACGTTTTACTCTGTGCGCATCACTTCACTCTCCCGAGACAAGCCATTTTGACAGACTCTTAGGGTTTGCTCTATTGCGCTTTGCTCTGTATTTCTAAAAAGCGTTGTACTCTCTTCTTCCATGGCTCTGCAGCACCAGGATCAAACCCTACCATGAACGCCTGTTGTCACTAAGTCATCTGTGGACTTATAATTATTTCAGGAACAGGGAGGAACTGAGACAAAGTCTAATAATTTCAGTGCTGGACTCTGCCCCAGAATCCTGAAAGGGTGGCGCAGGGAGGATGAGTGCCACTCTGCATGGCAGAGGACCAGACCTATTATCTGAAGGATGAATGTCATGAGGGTCTCAATGAAGATCTCTCAGAGTCCAGCCCACTTTCATCAGCATTTTCACTTTTTATATAAAATAATTGAGCAGGGTGATAAAAAGGGACCATTAGATTATTTCCAGCAATATACCACAGCTGCAGCTATTTTAACCAAAACTATGCATGACGAAATAAGAAGGCACCTGCTACACCTATTTTGTTGTCACTTCTAGATGTTTCATCTTTTAAATGATATAATTAGTAGTTATGTAGTCATGGTGATTTGGTTGACTACTGGATATCTCTGCCAGTACCTGGATACTACTGGATGGGTGCAGTAGAGACATATCAAACAAAATTACTTTAAAGAATGGGGACAGAGATAATTAGCTGGGCTGCCACACTTCAGAGGCATTTGGAAAGCAGGCATTTCCATGTTCAAACCAGCTATATGATGTTTAGCTTTTACAGGTTCTTCTAATTCAGAAGTTCAAATAACTTCTCAGACATTAAATTGCTTCAGTCCTCGTATACTTCCAAAAGACTGGTACAACTCCATATAATAAGGGGAAAAATTAAGGCTAATATAGCTGAAGGAACGTGCCCAAAGACAGGGAGTACACCAGTGTCAAGGCAGAAGCATCAGAAGTCCTACTTTCCAATTCCCTGTGCTGTTAAGTCAATTAGAATTCACTTTCTGCTACAGTTGGTATTTCATGCTTAGAGAATGGAGAAAAATATATTTGGGCTGCAGCTTAAAGCAGTGTCAAAATCAAACAAGAGTACTTACCTGATCTTTGTCAGTAGCGCTCACAGTTATGACATGAGCACCTACAGGATTAATCATGTTTATAGAAGCGGAATAGGAATTCTGAGCAAATACTGGAGCATTATCATTCACATCAATCACTAGAACAGTGACATAAGTAGTTGCCTAGAAAACAAAATGGTTTCATGCATTTTCGAATGTCTTATTTAGAGATATTTTTTGTTATTTGCATATGCAACAAAAAGTATAAATTAGACTTTGAAAATGCTGTAGTAAAATATTGTGTTAGGTTTAATTTTGTGAACTCAACATCAGAGATCACTACAGGATTTTAATACAAGAGAAGCGGGAATTCAACGTTGGGGTAGGATTTTACTTCTTGAAAGGTGCCTGAATGAGTAAGAACAGGATGTGTTTAGGAGGCCAACATGTCCTACTGCTGCTGCTAGTTGCAGTTAAGGGAACCGCACATGTTCTAGTTCTGTTAAATAAGTGTGTACTATCTTTTCAAATAAAAGAAATACAGCAGAACAAGAACGATTTGGCAAAAATTACTTTTTCTTCCATGAAAAATTATCAGGCACTTACAGTACTAACAGCAGTACGCAAGAATTCCGGTTGCCCAGCACAGATTAGTCTGCAAACAATTCAGGGCCAAATTCTACCATGCACGATTATGACGTATTTCAACTAATTATGGGGTATAATACTACTCAGCATGGACAAAGGTCGCAAAAGTCTAGCCCTAAACATGATTAGGTGACTAATTTATTCTGCACAATAAATGTCTTTGATAGATCTCCCTCCCACTAGTTCAAAATCCACTCTGATTAGAAGAGTCACTGTTAATTACAATAACAGTCTTTTACCTGATGGAAAGGGGCAGATTTATTGTTGACTGCATTCACTGTGAGGTTGTATTTATTCATGGTTTCATAGTCAGGAGAGTTCTTTATTTTAATGTTGCCATGTATTCCATCTATTTCAAATATATTTCCTCCACCACCTGAGATATATTTAAAGAAGCATTATCAATGAATACATCTCAAAAGCACATAATTAACTACACTCAAATTGTATGTTTACTTGCGTCTTGAGCTCATTAAAACATTTTTTTAAATAGCATCTAGATAAAAAAAAAAAAACAGAAAATATTTTGAGTGGATAAGCATTTGAAATGTGAGCCAACAGAATGGGTTAACATGTTTTGCAGATACATCTGTCACACTCAAAAAGTAATAGTGCTTGAGGCACACAAGTGATGATGGACAAGACATTGGAGTTATGGGGTGAATCTCTGGAAGGTAAGTTCCTCCGAGCCTGTGCAACTCTTAGAGGAAATTAGAGGTGTTCCCAGGCACTTTTAGAGTCCTCTGACCTTTTGTACTTTCAGTCTCATGTTTGCTGGTTGTAACAGTCATGAAGCACTGTAACAAGACAGTGCTCATGCCAAGATCTCTACGAGGAGATGTCACAGAATTTATTCCGTCTCCATTGAAGGTGGACTGAGTGGCACATAGATCTAATGAGAAATCAATTTAACTGCCAAAAGCTCTGGCAGTGACTTTTACTGGTTTTGGCCACCTTTGTCCAAAGTCACCTCAAAGTCTGTATGCATATTGGAAATAAAACTCTAAAAACATATAAACTGTATACACATTGCTCTTGATGGCCCATACAACAAAAACAACTGCTTCAACTCCTGCAGGGTTATGGTCCAAAGGGGTCTAAATCTCCATCTCTGTCAGATTTGGGGGCAGAGGCAAAAAGTGTACTCTTCTCAACTGTAATGCCATCAGCTACCACAGTTAAAGGTGACAGGAACCACGAATCAGAGCTCTCGGTCACTGCAGTTCATAAGCTGGCACATTAATGTAAAATGAAATTGAAGGCACTTTATATTAATAGCCTGGGGCAGAGATCTGAGGCAGCAGAGTAGGTGACCTTCTGTCTGTTGTAGCATTCCTACTGCAGTGGTAATGGTGTCCAGCACAAGGGTGAAGACGACAGCTCTCCAGCAGCCCTCGATAGCGAATCAGGTCCCTGACAGACTTGTGACACCATTTACATCTGGCTCCTAGTAGCTGTGAAATGCTCACAGTGCACAGGCTGAGGAGAGTCTTAATTTAGCAGCATTTAACACCTGGCACAGACACAACAGGTTCTACAAGACAGGGGTGAATTAGGCCCTAGACTCTTATCCCTTAATTCAAGAAAGCTATGGGCATTTTTTTTTCCTTAAAATTACTCCTGCTGATGGCAGCTGCTGCAGTCGAGTAGCTAAAGATATTTTTAAAAGCTGTTTTTTAACAGAATTATGGGTATGATTAAAAGCACAACAGTTTGTAGTTTCAGCAAAAGAAGTTTCTACTCGATCAGTTTGAAAGCTGTATGAGTATAAATCAGTAAAATACCAAGCCAGGTAAAAGTGAACTTTCTTGGCTTATGTGGAAAGGGTTAACAGATAACACACACAATGCTATTTACGTTTGTAACAGTATAGACAACAAAGCGACAGTTGTTCCAGTGCAGCGAGAAAATTCCTTGTTACCTGTAAGGCTATATAGAATAAATGCATTGTCTCCTGTGTCTCTGTCTGTTGCTGTGATTTTTCCAACTATGAATCCCACAGGTGCATTTTCATTCACACTGAATTCAGTCACTGGATCAAAGACAGGCCCGCAGTCATTAGCATCGGTGATCTTTATGACAACTGTGCAGTAGCCTCTTTTCTTCTCAGGGATTCCATCATCTTCAGCATATATCACAACCTGGAAGTTGCACAATTATTGGTAATGAGAAATCATACAAATAGGTACTTGCATAAGGATTAAGAAAATTTTGGTGAATTTTAAACTTTGGAGTATTCTTAGAAATGTAAAGTCAAATTCTGAATTCACCTCAAAATGATTATTGAAAACTTAAGAAGTATTTAGTAAATTAAAAAAATCTTTTTATATAGAACCAACAAATTCACCAATATTTTTGCTTCAACCAAAATAAGAT
Source organism: Charadrius vociferus (assembly GCF_000708025.1). Classification (NCBI taxonomy): domain Eukaryota; kingdom Metazoa; phylum Chordata; class Aves; order Charadriiformes; family Charadriidae; genus Charadrius; species Charadrius vociferus. The sequence goes on along the minus strand of NW_009648550.1, from coordinate 4,453,140 downwards.
CATTAAAAAAAAAAAAAATCCAGCAGTGGCAGCAACAATAAAGATTAACTGAGAATCATATCTGCAAGATCTCAGTCCGGTACAGATTCAAGCAAACAGACAGTACTGCACACATGAGCTGTCATTGTGAAGTTAGTTATTTATGTGCTGAAGTCTTTGAGAGTTTGTAGGACAGGTGAACAATGAGCCTTGCTTGAATTTCATTATAGTCTAAAGGCAGTGTCTTGCTTTAATAATGCAACACATCTTGAAAAGCCCACATTCTAAAACAATGCATAAAATGTTCAAGCAATATCAAGCTAAACAAAAACAAAAGTGTCACCTGTTATCCAAGGAAAGATAAAGAGTTCTGAATAATGGAAAGACTTAAGGAATCTAAAGCAAACCTGATACTCTGTAGGTTCCTCTTCATAATCAAAGGAGACAGTGGAATAAAGAATTCCAGTTGCTTCATCTATCCTGAATTTTAGTCTGTCTCCACTGAGAATGCCGTATGTTAGGAAACCATTTCTACCTGTATCGTTATCCTGTGCTTTCAGCTGGACAATCTGAGTAGCGGGTAAATTCTGTGGATGAAGAACAGATTGAGGCTGTCAGAGACTTTGGATAGCTGTGATTTCTTGAATTATGTGAAAGGAGGAAGTAACAGGAACCGCATACACTTACAATAAAAGTTTTAAAATCAAAATTACACAACTCATTCAGCACAGTACAAGAATCTCTTGTTTTCTCTAATTTACAGAAAATAACTTTCTTCCCCCATGCCTCCACCTACAGCAGCAATCTTCAGGACGAAAAATCACCATGATTTCAAACAGACCAAATGTTAACCTCAAGCATCTGACTTGCTATTGATGAATTATTCATGTTTAACAGCCTCTACTCCTATGAAACTCAATGGGTGTTCTCAACTTCAAAATCATGTTTCTTTCTGAACACTATTTCGTTAATAATTACTTTTAAAAAGAAATAATCTATTTTTTCCTTTTAGAAAATGTTATTTGCCTTAAGATTAACAGTAAATATCAGTATTTCACTTGCAGAGCCATTTGAGACCTGAAGTTATTTGATCCAACAGGGCATTCAGTAATTCCTACTGTGTAAATATTTCACATGGAAATTAATTTTTAAGGTTCAGAAATGTGGTTCTAACTCTTCTGCATTAACATTAATAGGTGTAATAATTAAACCTATATTTGCTTAATGTTAGAAATGGACTAGATTTTAAATCAGTTGTGGCTGTTAAAGACAATGTGTGTGAATAAGCTGGGAATCTCAAAGTCAAGGTGCTTGCTATATAAAATATAAACATGATCAATGTGCTTCTTTTTAAAAAAGTAGCTAGCAGATTAAAGTGCAAAAAGTGTTATTTGAAAATTGAAGAGTGAAATGTTGAGCTAGATGCTTTTGCATAATTAAATGCTGTGGCTTCTTTTGTAGGCTATCATAACATAACAGCCACAGACTGAAATCTGCCTTGCTTTCTGCTACCGATTACTTAGCGTCAGGAAGAATCACAACAGATTGTACATGAACAAGAGGAGAAATGTTGCTAAATTAGAGACTTTTGCCTGCTACTTCTCTGTATGAAGTTCCCTTACAAAAGGCTGAGTGAGATTCTACAAGGTGACCAGCACATTCACTAGATTTTGAATGCACGTGAACATTCTCTGTGTATAAATATGCAAAATGGACTGGCTGGTTTTTCTTCGTGGAGCCCCTTATTAGTAAAAGATTCCCTTTTCCTTCAATATGTCCACACTTCTAAACCATTCTCTTTGTGTACTGGGATTTTCAGCTTAAAATAAACCTTAAAACATCACATGGCAGAACAGAACAAAGGCATGCCAAGTTCCAGGTTTACTTCTATACTCACCAAATGATTTTTTTTTTTATTATTTTGAGGATTTATTTTTGTCATTCAGTTTGGATGATATTTTCTTACCTCTTCCAATCTTTTTTCTAGTAGAGAGGATGGGAAAATGGGAGAGAAATCATTTTCATCAATAACTTCCACACTCACAGAAACGTCATTAAATATGCTAGCATTAGATGAATCTCTTGCTCGCACACTAAAAATGACTGGAAAATCTTCCAGTTTCAAGTTCTTTCTCGTTCTTATGACACCAGCGGATGAATCGATAATGAAATACCCTGTTTTAAAAGAAAAACAAAACAGAAATTATTCTGTTTATGATTTTATTAGTTAAAACTGCAGTTATAAAACCTTCAATGAAAACTATACATTATGTAGATGAATACTGTATGTTATAGTATTCTTCAAAGAACAAAATAAAATTCAACATGGATTTACAAGAATGCCAGATGTATCCAGGGCTGTAATTAACAAAAACAAGTAATTCAGAAGGTCAGATGGGAACCAAAAGGGAGCAGTTCACTCCACCACTCTCAGTCAGAAGATCTTCACCTTCCTCTAAAACAATCAGAGACTATTTTTCCCTGTTTCAGCCAGAAACTATTTTATTTCCTACAAAGTCCTGTTCTTAGTGAAGATGAGGAATTTGCAAATAACTTAAATTCCCACAAAACATTTTACAAAATGAGATATAAAGTGGCTGTGTTCGATGATACAATAAAATCAGCTTACTAAAATCAGTTTTTTAAAAAAAGACACATGACAATGCACTGATCCAGTTGATCCTATGTAAACTTACGATACACATTTACGTTTGTTAAGAAAACATCACTGAGTTAGTTTTTCTACCAGCAGTCTTTATGCTGAATGAGGTATTCTTTCTCCAGTCACTGTAACTTTATGCCTGATCAGGTACCACCTGATCTTCCTGCAGCAGACATAAAAAAGCATACAGCTGGTGCAGTCAGCTCTGTATCATGTGGCTTTAGCTAATCTGACAGAAATTCAATCATGTGCCCACACCTGATCCGTATCAAATTTGTCCATCTTGTTGATATACATCCAGTATTAATGGTTGTAGAACTGAGACAAAAGCAAAAGGAGAGAGAGGAGAAACAATCCAAAAGCAAAGTGCTCTGCAGCGCTCGTTGTTTAACACACCCTCTTTCTTGTTATTTCAAATAAAGAGCTTACCCTTTTGATCTCCAGATACAATACTGTATATCACAGGGACCTTATACAGCGCACTGATCTGTACAACAAATGTATCTGGCAGCGTCTTCTCACTCAGAGGGGCAGGCTGATAGGCTGCTTCAGAGAACACTGGAAATGAAATGCTGATGGGAGCTATCGTTATCGACACCTGCAGAGACAAGGAGATGACTACGGGGATTATGTTTTCAGGTTTAGCAGACTTTTCTACTCAGGTATGCAACAGAAGTCCAGAACTTTGCCAGTAAGAAAAAGCCTATGATTGCTGCAGTTTGACACATTAGTGTCTTGAAGGCAGCAGAAGGTTAGTGAAAAATGTTCGCATCATCATCATCAGTTCAGGTTCACCTGTATGCTTTCCTAAACGTAGAGAGGGATTCCAGTTCGTTGCATAGAGCACATTTCAAATTACTTGTCTAACTAAACAGCTCTCAGCAAGAGGTACTGATCTGTGTTTGCAACAAGTTCTTCCAATGGAGAATGTATGACCAGAGCAGGAGCTTGTCAGTACAGCATTTTGAAATTATTATAATTGGCTGTATATGAAAAATGGTGACAGGCGATAAATAAATAATGCTTACTGCTTCACAAAAATAAATATAATTTATTTCTAAATGATACCAGACAACTGCTGTCCAGTGCTGTGAAGAATGATGGCTCGTAAGTCTACATTTTAAGATTCTGTTGAATATAATTTTCTACATCTTTATCCATACACGTTTCTAGTCCTTTTTTTTTCAGTTCTGCTAAGCTGTGATATTTAGTGGCAAAAGATCACCAGCCAGTTATAAGCACTGTGTTAAAAATCATTTTGTCACATTTACATTTCTCAGTCTTCAATTTAGAATTTATTTTTTCTTTATTATAGGAAAATAAACAGGAACACCTTATTTGCTGTCTGCTGTTTATTATATCACATACTTCTATTACACCCCTCTGACTGTCCCACTCCTTGACCTTGCACAGAAGTCTCCACTCCTCTAATCTTCCTCCTTTCACAGTATAGAGCTTCTGTCTGTCTTTTCCAAAATGGAATAATCAAAACAAAGATGGGTGGTGTGCCGGCAATTGCTCTCGCAGCATAACTTTGTAACTGTTACCATCTTGTATCCTGTTCCTGAAACACGAGTGGGAGCCTGACATTCTCATTCTTGTCTTGCATAGTTTCACCTCACTAATACCCATTTCCTGGTGTAGTTACACTCAGTTTAGAATAAAACAATCTGGGGAATAAACTGCACAAGTAGACACTACAGCAAAAATTTTACTACCTTTACAGAAGTTGAACGAGGCGGCACACCCGAATCAGTAGCAGTGACCATCAAGGAGTAATACAGGGGAACAGTCTGTTTGGATAAATCTCTTGTTAACGTGAGCATTCCTGTGGTACTGGAAAGATGAAAGAGGCCATCTGAGTTTCCACCTGAAGAGACAAAAACAAGTGTTGGAGATGTTCAACCGAGCCAGTAGAGACAAGCAACTGAATTATATGCCCAGGATTTAAGAGACACGGGTTGAAATCCTAATCTGTATCTGCGATTTGGAGCAAGACACCTGCACTGTCTTGATTCTGCATCTGCTTCACAGCATCATTTGGGCCGGAAGGGCCCTTGTGAGGCCTCTAGTCCAACCTCTTAGCTCAAAGCAGGGTCATGAATGAATTCAGAGCAGGTTGCACAGGGCTTTGATGCATCGGGTACTGAAAAACTCCAACGATAGCCACTGTGGGCAACCTGCTCCAGTACTTAGTTATCCTCACAGAGGACTTTTTTCCACCTTATATCCAGTTAGAATCTCCCACTTCAATTTATGACCATTATCTCTCATTCTTCTGTTAAGCACCTTAGATTAGCAGTGTGCAAGTACCCCAGTAATAAACACCTGTAGGATTTTTTTTCTAACATACCTGAAATATTGTAGAAAATGCCTTCATCATAACCTTTGCTTTCATCTCTTGCATTAATATCTACCACCAGTGTGTCAGCTGTAGAATTGTCTAGAAGGATCCGGTAATATGAGGACTTGTCAAATATGGGTCCTTCTTCATTAACATCTTCCACAGTAACTAAGAAAAAATGTCCGAGTGTAAACATGAGTTTCTCTTAACAGCTACAAGCTATTTCTTCAGCTCCTCTGAACTGAGTTGGAGCTCTTTCAATTTAAAGCAGATGGCAACCTTATTTTCTGTACTGCAAAATGCTTGCCTTTGTGGATTAAATTATTTATTGCTCAAGCAATAGTTTCCCACAACGGCTGCATTTCTGGCCAGCATGCTCTCTCTACTATCTGTCATGAATAAAATCATCTTATTGTTCTGCTGGGCTCCTTTCTGTGTCCATATTCATCTGGTATCTCTAGTCTTTGGCTTGGATTGCAAGCACTGTGAGACAGGATTGCTTATTTGTACATCACCTGGCACAATAGGGTCATGGCCCACAATTAGCGAAACTGGTGTGTACAGTAACGTAATTAACAGAGAACAACAAGTAATGGGACCAATGCTTCCAATCAGACTGATCAAAACTAGGGCTGGCCAAAACTTAGGATACCAACTTCACAGAAATCTTTTATGTTGTGTTAGGAAAAAACCAATATTTTTTTTCCCCAGGAAAAAAACAACAGCAATATAGTACTTTTATTTTAGCAGGACTAAAAATCATTAACATTTTTTTTTAAACACCCTAGAAGCAGGCTTTCTGTAAATAAGCAGAAAAAGAACTGAACTGTGTTTTTTGAAACCTTTTAAATCAAAATGTCAATAGGTACTCAACAAAGACCATAGAAAAATTTGTGGATAACACTGATGTAAGTAATGTCATTTTGTGTGAAAAATCTTCATTTTTGACAAGCCAAACATTTTTTTAGAAAAATTTCATCTGGCTATAGTCAAAAGGTCACATAATCATTTCTGATCATTTACTTCAGCAGCCTGTATTACTACTGAAGGCTATCTTTATGCCTTATAATTACACATGATGAAATATTCCCTAAGGGAAACAAAGGTAAATTTTCTGTGATAAACTAGATCTACCTGTAATGTTTGCTGTGTCCTGGAGAGATGGCTCTCCAGGATTGAAAGCTTTCAGAATAAATGTATACTGGGAACGACTTTCATAGTCCAGAGGTTGCAGATTTGTAATATTTCCAGAAAGCTCTCCAACATGAAATGAGGAAGTCTCTCCAATTATGGTGTAATGAATAATGGCATTGTACCCTATATCTTTATCTGTGGCTGCTGCACTCAAAATCTGAATAAGAAAAAACAAACAAACCCAACAGGTTTAGAGCAGAACCAAGACAGTGGCAAAACATACACACAAGACAGGTATTTAACTATATAGTGTTTACTGACTGAATTACTCATATGGCCATTAATTGCATTACTAGAATATTGAAACAGCATATAGCAGGGCTTGTAACAGATGTTACAGATTCTTAGGTGGTAACTCTTCCCCTGATTCCTATAAACCATTAGCTCACATCTGCAAGGCAGATACGGAGCCAGAAATGGATATACTGGGAGAAGACAGCAAACCTTAAGAACAAGGGGATGCTGGATATATGCACAACACCTACAGCAGCTTTAAAACATGCTGCCTGTAGGTCCTCTGAAAATTAAATCCATGCAGTGTGGCATCACTGCTGGGGACAGGAGGAAAAGGGAGAGCGGCACAATGAGGGTTTTAGAAAGAGTCAGTGGGATAGGCACTCCACTGTCATACAAAATGATCATGCCGTGTGATTTTACAGACTCCACAAACTAAAAAAATATGTTTAGTAATGCACAGTCATCATAGATTTCTACCACTTCCAAGTTTACATAAAGAAAACAACTGCAGAACAGCCAATTTATTCTTAATGTCACATACCACGTGTGGAGGCTCGTTCTCTTTTACAGTCACGGAGTATGATTTCTGGGGGAACACTGGTGGGTTGTCATTCACATCTTCTACAGTGATGCTTAGAACTAAGCTTGTAGATTGCGACGGTTTGCCAGAATCAGTGGCCTGCAAAGAAACGACTTGTCATTGAATGCAGCATTACACTGATACAAACATATTTTACCAGTTCAATTTTGTTCTGAAAATTGTGAAAGGAAACTTTGTCTCAGAAGACTTTCTGCTGGTCTAGTTATCACCCAATTACATTGCTCTAGCCCTGTGCTTCATTAGGTATTGGGTGTCTTCCTGCAGCTGGTATCCTCCCCGTATCTCATGCTCCTGCCTTGATTCATGAACAATTAATAAACGCTCAAGCCCGGATCCAGGTCAAATGTGTCATGTCATCAAAAGAGGTGGCACTAAACCATGGTAATAAAACCATGGTATGAAGATGCATATCTGTGATGTGGCATTTAAAAGAATAAGGAAATCCCTTGCATTTTGAGGGCTTGAAGTGTCTACAAAGCAAGTTGTGATAGCAGCTAGTATGTGGCAAATTCACAGTGCAGTTTTACATTGCACTAACATCCGCCATAGAAAAGTTCAAATCTATAGGTACATATAGACAATTCCCAATTAGTCTTTAAAAGCATTCATTTGTATTAATTCTAAAATTTTCAGAAGATGCTGTTCATTTTTAGTATGTTCCCTTGCTGTCCTGAATACGTTCCACAAGTTCCTTGACCTGTTCAATTATTTGTTAGCAGTAAAGATCTACTTAAAATATATTTGAACATAATGGCCAGTGCTGGAACACTTCTTTGCATGCAGAGTAATTTATCTGATTAATAGCAGTAAAAAAAAAAAATCAATGAAATCAGCTAGAATAAATAGAGACTCATGTGAATGTTGTATGAAACTTTATGCTGTCAACTTTTTTTTTTCAACTTGGAAATCTATATTTAAGGTATTTTAAAAAGGTCTAAGTACATGTATTTTGAAAAAAAAAATATAAGGGAAAGAGACAAACTATGGATTGACAAAGCAGTAAGAGCAATACAACAGTATGGTAGCTGCAAGGTCTAAAATGGACTCAGGAATGCTTTGCAGATTTCACAGTAAGCTATCATGTAACTATGACCTTTAAGATCTGATGTTCATAGGTCATTTATGCACTAGTACTAATTTACACAGCAGAAAACAAAGCTCTGGGTACAAAACAAAGTCAAAATTCATTCATGAATTCCAATGGAATTCACTAAGATTAAGTGTTTTTCTTGTGATCATTCGGTATTTTCTCTTTTTTATGTTGAGAGTTTTGTGAACTTGCATCAAATTTGTCAACTTACTATTATTTTCAATTCATAACTGTCCATCATCTCTCTGTCTAAGGATTTTTTTGTCATCAGCTTGCCAGTGGAACTGTTAATATGGAACACTCCAGCAAAATCATCTTGCAGAGAGTAGCTTATAAGTGCGTTAACTCCTATATCCAGATCAGTAGCAGAAAATACGCCGAAGTCTAGACTAGCTGCATTCTCAGGAGCTGATAGTTTAGTCTGAATCAATGTTGAGAAAGCTGGAGCATTGTCATTGATGTCATTGACTCTCACAGTCACCTGTATTTAAATAAAAGAAAAAAAAATAGGAAAAAAGAGACAAATATTTGAGCTGTAGAACAGTATCCAAAAGAGAATTTTGATTCATTTTAGTCTATGGAAGCCTGGAGGGAAAAAAAAAAAAAAAAAACATACAAAAAAACACCCAAACTAAAAAGCAAAGGGATACATAACTTCAACATTTTTCAGCATTTGAGCATTTTCACAACTTCAGCATCTCAGCATATTTTTTTTTTTAATTCTCAACTGCTACAAGTGAGATAACACATACTCTAATTGGAAGAGATTAGCAGGATTAATAATCTGGGGTTTTTGACTCATCTACTTCATGCATTTGACAGAACTATGCACAAAATCAGTTTCGGTGTTAATCAGTTTCTCTGGCTATGTTTCTTGTTCTTGACTGTTCTTCTGTGAACAGTTTCTTGTTCACAGAGGAACTATCAGGCAGTGATACAATTTATGAAGTTGACAACATTTCAAGATGGTAATATCTCCTTGGAAGGAAAAAGGGAAACTAAATAAAAGGCTCTCCAAATCCTCATGCTTGCATAACAGATAACACATCTCAATATTGCCTTATTTTTAATATATATTTAATATATTTCATATTCCTTGTTAAAAAAAATATTTGTAAATGCAGTATACTGTACCAAAGCAACAGCTGTATTGGGTGGCACCACGGAATCAACAGCTTCTACAATGATGCTGTATAGGTCGCGTTCTTCTCGATCTAGGCTGGCAAGAGCCACAACGTCTCCTTGGTCACTAACAGAGAACTTGTCGCTATGAGATTTCAGAGAGTACACTACTTGTACAGCTATGCTTCCAGTCAGAGCCTTCACAGCGCCAACAGCAGTCCCAGCTGGTTCACCTTCTTGAATGCTGAACTCATAGCTGGAGCTATCAAAAGTTAGGCCGAAGCTAGTGTCGTTTACCAGCAAGTAGAGAGTAACAGAGGCTAATGAGAGAAAACAAATTAAAATAGTGAAGTTACTGCTAGAATAATCACGATCTGTGCTCCATTTCCCTAAATTTTTGGGGAACTAATAGAAATGACAGAAACTGGCATGTAGGAAAGAGGAATGATAAGAAAAAAAAATAAAACCAATAGTAATAAGGATTAATATGCAACACATAAAACACAATGCCTTTTATACCTAACTACTGTTCCAGAATAACCCCACTTCACTGATCACAGCAGTGTTGCTTCAGTATGTCAGAAGAGCAAGGATCACCAATTTGAAGTTAATGGGATATGCAGGTATTTTCCACTCCTTAAAAAAAAAATCTTACACTAAATTGCTTTGTAAAAAAAGAGAAGGGATATACATAAAACCATATGAGTGCAAATTCTGTCGTGGCCACTCATCCTATTTTAAGAAAATCAATTGTTTCTCCTGTTCATGATAAATCAAAGCTAACCCCTAAAAATAAATGAAAAAGTTACAGAAAATACCACGTAACTGAATACTTTTTGAAAGAGCAGAAACTTGTTTGAGGGTTATTTGCTAGTTTCTAATTTAGGTGTTTCTAATTCTAAGAGAAAATTCAGGAAAACTGAAAGAGAACCACACATTATCAGTATTACTTTAATACATTTTTTTGGGGTGGCTACTACTACGAAGTCCTGGTTTTTGTACCAAAAGCACCACTGCAGAACGACAAAATTGTATTTCTAACCAGAATTATTAAATCAAGCTTTCTGTTAATATGATCAGCCGGGAGGAAATCAAAGCGTAAAAAGCAAATATTCATCCTTGCTGAAACGTAACATGGATTCTAGCCCTAATTCATTTTGACTTGACAGTGATGGGATTAATTTCAATGTTTGCAAAGGTTACATTGGGGGGGGGGGGGTGGGGTAAAAAGATATCATTTACCGTTTGATGTAAGCTGAGGAACTCCATGATCAGCAGCAATAACTATCAGCGTAACAACTGTGTCAGCTGTGATATGGTCCAAGTTACTGCTGAGGGTGATTTCTCCAGTGTGATTATTTATACGGAAATCATCAGAATGGTTCACGAGGCTGTATTGAAAAGAAATCAGTACAACATTCGTATTAATGGCATTAGAAGTACCACCTGCTTATTGTTACTTCTGTAACAATCACTCAACAGACAGTACTTGTTTGTTTATAAAGAATGGCTAAGCAACAGGTTTTAATTGCTGTGCCATTAGCCTAAATACATATCGGGCTTTTTATTTCCAAGTATGTCTTCCATCATGAAAAAAGACAGCACTCATGCCTTCAGTTCCCATTACATCCCAAGCCTTTGATCTTCCCATGAATGGAAGGCAGATACTGCACACTCAGCTGCATATTCAGCGGCATAAGAAATCCAGGTGACATTTGTTTGAAGACTGCAGACCTGCTAATTCCTAGTGCTCTGCAAACTCTCACAGATTACTTTTTCTTGTGTGCAATCCACTTATGTGTTTAAAGGTAGAATACCATCTCATAGGTAAAAATAGTATCTTTCAAGACATTAGTTTTAAACACACACAGTTTCCTGACTCATTCACCTGGCCTTCTCAATCTATACTTTTCATGTCAAGGTATCCTGGCATTTTCCATGATATAGGTCTCATCCAAAAATCTTTCTCGATTTTTTTTTTATGCATAGTGCATTAGGAAGGTTAATATTTCTTGAACCCTTCCTCCCAACAAACAGAAGATACGTGAAAAAACAGTCGTTCTCAGAGATTCATTTACTTTCTACTCAGAAACTCCAACACATTATACAAAATTTCAGAAATTCAAACAAAACTTGGCTTTTGGCTTTTGTTGCTAAGTTTACCATTTGACTGCGTTCTCTTTCTTATGGTGTAATCATGATTTGACAAGTTCTAAAACACAGAGTAACGACTGTCCTTTTTCCTAATTTTAAAAATCATTACTGATTATACCACTTGTAAAATATCTATGAACAGGTCTTATCTTATGACTAACAAAAATACTTTGTGAGAAATAACAATACGCTTCTGTTTCTTTGTGGTGCACTGACCCTGGCTGGATGGCAGGTGACCACCAAAGCTGCTCTTTGGGGAGCCGCCCCCTCCCCAGCTGGACCAGGAAGAGAAAAATACAACAAAAGACTTGTGGGTCGAGATAAGGACAAGAAGAGATCATTCATCAATTACTGACACAGGCAAAAAAGACTTGACTTGGGGAAAACAAATTTCATTTATTACCAATTAAATCAGGATAGGATAATGAGAAATAAAAACTAAATCTTAAAAACACTTTTCCTTTTCCCCTCCCTTCTTCCTGGGCTCAACTTCACTACCCATTTCTCTACCTCCTCCCCCCAGCAGTGCAGGGGGATGAGAATGAGATTTGCGGTCAGCTCATCACACATTGTCTCTGCTGCTCCTTCCTCCTCAGGGGAAGGACTCCTCACACTCTTCCCCTGCTCCACCTTGGGGTCCCTCCCACGGGAGACAGTCCTCAACAAACTTCTCCAACATGAGTCCTTTCCACGGGCTGCAGTTCTTCACGAACTGCTCCAGCATGGGTCCCTTCCACAGATGCAGTCCTTCTAGAACAGACTGTTCCAGCGTGGGTCCCCCATGGGGTCACAAATCCTGCCACCAAACCTGCTCCAGCATGGGTCCCTTCCACAGATGCAGTCCTTCTAGAACAGACTGTTCCAGCGTGGGCTTCCCACAGGGTCACAGCCTCCTTCGCGCATCCACCTGCTCTGGCGTGGGGTCCTCCACCGGCTGCAGGTAGATATCTGCTCAATCGTGGGACCCTATTGGCTGCAGGGGGACAGCCTGCCTCACCACGGTCTTCATCATCAGCTGCAGGGGAATCTCTGCTCTGGTCCCTGGGATGCCTACACACACACACACACCCACCCCTTCTTCGCTGACCTTGGTGTCTGCAGAGGTGTTACTCTCACATCTTCTCACTCCTCCCTCTGGCTGCAATTGTGCAGAATTTTTCCCCCCACTTCTTAAATATGTTATTACAGAAGCGCTATCACCACCGCCAATTGCCTCAGCCTTGGCCAGTGGCAGGTCCTTCTTGGAGCTGGCTGGCATTGGCTCTGTCAACATAGGAGAAGCTTCTAGCAGCTTCTCGCAGAAGCCACCCCTGTCGCTCCTCTGCTACTTTATAAAACCTTGCCACACAAACCCAATACATTCTTTAACAAAAGATACTTAATGACCTCACAGACACTTACCTATACGAAATAACAGAATTGTTCCCAATGTCAAGGTCAGTAGCAGACACAGATAGCACAGACAGTCCTTCTTTTGCTGTGGCTACACGTACATTGGCCGAGTATTTTGCTTTCGTAAACTGAGGAGGATTATCATTCACATCTAATACTTGAATGCTGACATACGTGAAATTCTGGCGTGCGACAGGAGAAAAATCATGATTCAGAAAATGCACAGAAACTTAAATTTATGAATAAAAGGAAGTTGCAAATAAAGAATAACGAGTTCCTCTCTATTACCTGCCTTTGAGGTACTCCATGATCAGATGCCACCAACAGCAGCTCGTACTTCTCTTTAGTTTCTCGGTCTACGTAGCCATTAACCAAAATCATTCCATCCTAGAGAAGGTAATACAGTTCACACACAGATCATTTTGATAACTCTTGTACACTGAGTTCTCAAAAGACATGTGGGATGGAAATTCTCTGTTCTCCTTTGGACAAATAGAGTTCAGATTCCAAGCAACATCTGACCAGTATATCTTAGTTTTTCGATGTTGACGTATACTTCCAAACTACAGAGTACGTGCTGGTTTTGATTTCATGTGCACTAGAATGGTTACTGCCAACTCCTTCTACCTGATGTATCTTACTAAGTCGAGTAACTTCATGAAAAGCAGTACCTAAACATTGGTTTTAGCAAATCCAAACCCTTACCTGTTGAATGCTGTATGGATTATCGCCATCCTCAGCTGACAAGTAATAAGTAATTTGCGCATTCTCTCCCTCATCCAGATCAGTAGCAGTCACACGTCCAACTCTAGCAGGAGCACCCAACATGTAATCTCCTTCCAGAATCTCAAATCTATATGGCTGCATCTGAAACTCAGGGTTATTATCATTGACATCCAGAACAGTGATATGGAACAAGGCACTTGAATTAAGCCCGTTCGTTTCAGCATCAACTGCCCATACCTGCCAAAGTAAGAAACAAAAATGGAATTTTAATTGACGGTATTGCCATTTTAACCATCTGATGAAGATACAAAGAAAGGTTTGAGGGAATGAAGTAGAAATCAGCCAAAGCTGCAGAGTCTGTCCTCAAATTTACTTGTAAAGTGAATCCAGATGTAGTCTCCCTATCCAGTTCTGCATCATTCCTTAATGAAAGAATTCCGGGGATATCCACAGTAAACAAAGTACCATTATGAATAAAGTGTCCTTGAGAAAAGCCAGCCTAAAAAGAAAAACATAGTTCATTTAAGATTAAAATGATGAATATTTAAGTTTTAAAAATAATCTTATTAAAATTAATACCTGACATTTCTTTAGGACTTCTCATTACAGAAGTACAAGTGCTTTGCAAGGTTTAATAAGTGAAATATTGCACCCTGAGCTATGAGAATAATGGACTTCTTCGGAAAACAGAAACGGGGGTAGGTAGAAGCCCCTGTGGGCTTCCCTGTTTGCGTCCTACACATTCCCTCCCTAAAGCTCTCTAAGACCAATCCCCATAATGCGAGGAGCAGCAACACAGTTCAGTGGTGTCTGAACTGGGAGAAGCATTTATGCTTCTTTAAAACTGACACAAGCAAGAATAGTATAGCAAATCAGAAATCTCTTCCTCCAGAACAGCTCCTCAGTGCCATGGCTACACATGAAATTTCATTATAAAAGAAGGGGAGAAAGAAACAACTTTTTATAAAGCAGAGTGAAATTGTGTCATTTCCTATTAAAGAATAAGAAACTGTATCACTTTTACAACTGCCTTTCTAGTGAATTAAGCTGATCCTAAGAGCAGGTTGACTGCATTGCAGAATTGCACTAACAAATATTGTCAGATAGAAGCAAATAACCGAGCAATATTAAACCAGAGTTGATTGTTTTGATGTAATAAGCAATAACACAGAACTTTAAAAACAAACAAACAATCTGCTCTCTATCTGGTGTGACATACGTGCATTTATCTCATATGCACGTGCACAGAAACAAACAATTTTTTCTGTCCTGAGTTATGTATCTGAAGGGAGAGAAGCTCTCCTTAGCTTCTCCAATATAGCCAGTAAACTATTTTGTACAAGGTCTTAGCTTCCTTGGTTAAGGAAGTTTTATTGCTCCATAGAAACCAAGATGAATTTTTAGTGCCACAAAATGTACTTATCGCCAGCCATTTAAGAAGTCTCCTTTGGCCATTTACTACTATGCCTTTTTGCAGGTTAGTAGGGAAAAACATGTCATTTTGATTTATCAAGATGAGATGACTTTGGTACCTACCTCATCCTTGTCAGTAACACCAAATGTGTAAATAGGACTACCCTTCTGTAGGTTTTCAAACACAAATATATCATAAGTTGCCTGATTAAATTCTGGTGGGTTATCGTTGACGTCTAGCACATGCACAACAACAAGTGTTTTAGCGCTGAGACTTGGCTGCCCTCCATCTGATGCCTCCACTTCTACTTCAAATTGCTTTATGGTTTCATAATCCAGCTGCTGGCTCAGGCTGAGCTGGCCTGTGGTCAAATTGACAAGAAACACCGGTGAGGAGGTTGCAGGTTGCTGGCTAACAATTCTGTACTTCACAAGGGCATTGGCTCCAGCATCCCAATCAGTAGCAGATACTGTCAGTAGTGCCTTTCCAAGCACTTCATCTTCAGGGACTCTCACTTCATAGCTATTTGATGAGAAGACTGGAGCATTGTCATTCACATCGTCAATAACGACTGTCAAGTTGAGAGCCGTAGACAGCGCGGGCTGGCCTTGGTCACTGGCAATCACTGTTAAGTTATAGAAGCCTTGTTCTTCTCTGTCCAGGACCTTTTCCAGCAAAATTAATCCCGAGGTGTCAATATCCATTTTTCCTTCTCCACCCTTCAGAGTATAAACCACTAATCCATTAAAGCCCTCATCCATATCCGTAGCTGACACACGGGTAATATTAGTTCCAGCTGATGTGTTCTCCGGAATAGTAATGGTAGCGCTCGCTGTACCAAACACAGGACTATTATCATTGATGTCTGCAACTTTGATAAACACTGTAGCATAGTCAGTAGCACTTCCATCTGACAAGGAAATATTTAGTATATAATTATTCTGGGATTCATAGTCCAGTTTGGTTTTTGTCGAGATGATTCCATTGACATCAATGTCAAAGGTAGCAGATTCCGTCAGTACTTGAAATGTAACTGGTATATGGGGATTTAAAGACTCATACTCTACCTGTGTAAGATACAGCATATTAACGATAAGTGAATTCAAACCAATAAACCACTGTCTAAAAAAGAGTAACGGTTTTAACTATGTATGAACTTATTTTAATAATTTTATTCATTAAAAGAAGTAAGAATCAAGCCACAATATACATAAAAATAGAGCTGGAGAAGACTGTTTTTTATAGGAACATCACTAATACAGAAATGTAAAGATGTACAATACTTAATAAAAATAACGGACTGCACTTTAACCTTTGGTTCTGTCTTTCTTTATACAAAAAGTGAAAAATTAATTAACTCTGGCAGCCAATAAATCAAACACTGAAAGGCATTATCTTCTCTCTGCTTTGGTATCAGACCTCCCATCTGTCTTCAGAATTGCATCTACGAAGGAACTAGCACAGTGCATTCTGGTGGCCTGCTTGTCTGAGCATTTTTTGATCTAAATAAGGAGCAAGTTTAGAGCCTTCTTTGAAAATGCCTTTATGACGCCCCTCTGATAGGAAGTCTCCATTTCTTAGCTATATCATGTCACAGGGTTTTAGATTTATCACCAACAGATGAGTGAATATTGCCTATCCAAGTCTTTGGGCCACTATAGGCTTTGGAGAATATCCAAAGTCAACAAAGGGCTAAGTATGAAAGTTTACTTTATCAAGCAGTTCTGGGGTTCATTTTGTTTGGTTTTGGTGGTGTGGTTTTTTTGTGTTGTGTGGGGGGGGGGGGGGGGGGGAGGGGATTTGTTTTTTTTTTTATATATATATATATTAAATGGCAGCAGATGCCATTTAAAGGTTTGCAATGGAAGGAATAGGCTTCACAGATGGTAGGCTTCATCTGAGGGATGTGATCAGTATGTAATGTATGCGAAGCTTGATACGCAGAAAAGAAAACATAACATCTAGTTATCCATAACTCAGGAGGATATAGACATTTAGAGCATACATATTACAGGATTTTCTTATAGCTGTCATGTCCAAGTGACAGAATAAAGTTATTCTTACTTTTGCTACTTCAACAGGACTGACTAGCTCTTCTTCCACAGACACATTATATGTTTTCTGAATAAACTGAGGTCTGGAATCTCCAACTGCTAAGATTTGTACTGGCACTGATGAACTTCTTGGAACTGTCCCACCTGCAAGCAAAAGAAAACAAGCTCCCAGCAGATGCACAAAATACCTTCTGCATAAAAAAAAAAAAAAAAATACTTTTCCACTGGTACTGATTTATTTATATTTTTTTTTAAATCCTTACTGCTACTATTACAGTACTGCTGGGAGATCCTAAGCAAGATCAGAGTTTCACATATTGGGTGTTAGATTTACAATACACAAACCTGAATACATAACACAGTATTAGCACAGACAGACAAAGGATGGACTGATGAATCTCTTTTGTAACCATATTTCCCCCAATACCCATTTTATCTATGTGGCCATAATTTGAAGACACAGAGGTCATATTGACCAAATCAGGGGAAAATTGGGAGGCTGAAAACCACTTTGTATGCTCATGCTACCAGGAGTGAGATTCCATTCCCAAGTAACATTTATCTCTGTCTGTATTTAGATCATAAATGTTCACCAAGTTCTCTGTTACTCTTTTGAAACAAAGAAACGCTCAACAAATACAGCAAAGAAAACATTTGTGCTGCTTGTCCTAAAAATGGCTTTGGCATCTCCATTTTAGTTTTTCAATACCAACATGACGTGCAAACAAAGACCAAGTTACTCATCACATTTGACTTTCATTTTAGTCCCTGTTGACTGAATTATAAATTCCTACCTTGTGCCTGAATCTCTATATTCTATGCTGTGCAACACCAGTCAATAATTAAAGGAAGGTGTGAGGTGTATATTATTTTACAGTCTTCCAAT
>NW_009648550.1:4384053-4435244 GCF_000708025.1 Charadrius vociferus | reverse complement strand
TTATCAGAGATGCAGCAATTATTTTGGATGAATAAGACAGCTTTCTTCTTATCTTCAACATCAAGAGCAGATAAAAATATTTGTTATTTTTAAAACAAAGTATGGGAACACATTTTGACAGCATTCCTTTAAACAAAAAACAAAACCAAACCAAACCCCATCACCGGGAATAGCTGTGTTGACCGGTGAAAATCTCTTACCATCAGTAGCTGTTATCCACAAGACAAAGTTCTTAAGCTCATTGACTCCTAATGGGATTACTCTTTTTAAACTGATTTGTCCTGTGGATGTATCCAATCCAAAGTATCCATCTTCATTGCCACCAGCTAAGACAAAGCTTATCTCTCCATTTATACCATCATCCGGATCATCGGCGGCAACCTGAAGAAAAAAAAATAACAGCTCAAGAAACTAGAGTAAAGTTATTAAGTAACACAGAATTGCTTATTCTTGCATGTAGTTTGCAGAGAAAACAATTCAGGTAGCAGTTAATTAGGAATTAGTTGTGGGGTTTTTTTCCTCTCATTTATAGCAAGTAATAGGTCTGGATAACTTTATATTTATAAAAATCAGCTAAATATAGCCACAGTAAAATTTTGTTATACCTTTGACTGACTGTCTACTTCCTATACAATTCCTAGGTTAAACCTCAGTAAGAACATTCTCTCTTCGATGCACACGTAATATCATTCCAGCAGCGAGAGTGAAATCCTGCCCCTGCGTAACTCGTGGGAATGACACAAAATTTGTATCTCAGAAAGCTTGTTTCATAGTAAATTACAAAGTCACTGGAATTAGAATGTTCAAGACATTACATCAGGATCCATTAAATCAGTACATCTGGGTATGAATCACTATATATCTCACCTCCTGAAGCGATTTTTTTATCTTGGTTTCCTGTTTTATTTGGTTAACTGGTTTACTATCTTATAGAAAGTATATTGTATCTAAAAATTATCCACAATGCTTCAGCATTCAGTAGCCTTTCAAAAATGTTTACAATTATTTCTATTTCTGGATTCTAACAACATTCAGTTTTTGTTAAACACCTTACAACAACTAAATCCAAGAATCTTATTTTCTGTCTTATGTTTGTAGAATTCAGGATGGTGCACAGCATTTAAGATCAAGAATAAAAATCCTTTATCATTTGTTCCCTGACCTGGGATAGCATTAGAGCATCCAGGATGCCGTGATTACTAGAATATCTACAGGTATAAGCTTTTATATGAGAGGTGGTGCGTTTCTGAACTAAGAGGAGTTCAAAAAAGATTCCCTATTCAAGAGGACCATTACACAAGTTCAAGCAAGGACTCATGCATACGTTCAACTTATAAAAACATCATTTTTGCTTAGTACTTCTAGTACCTGAAGAATGGACATTCCTGCAGTCATGTTGGTGAAAATATCTCGTTTATATGGTGTGCCTCTAAAGGTTGGGTTGTTGTCATTTTCATCCAGCAACAATATGTTGATTGTAGAGTTTGCCTCTTTGTGAGGCGACAAATGATCTCTAGCAGTGACCTTTAAAAACGATGAAGTAAAATTATTGTTTTGTTTAAATGTATGCTCTGTAAGTAGTAAGAAGAATGGACGACAATTACAAGCTGAGCAAACTGCATCATTAGTGGTATTTCCCTCCAGATAGCTCTAATGAGAAAGTCTGGATTTGATTCTTCAAAGAAGCTGCTGATCCATATGAGAGTCAGATTCTTGCCAGGACAGACCAGGTAACACCTGGTTGCCTTGGGTTGCTTTAGAAAGGAGTAGGCTTATTTTTAATACCTTTAGGTGAATGGATGGTATTCTCTCCCTATCCAAGAGCTTGGAGTTCCTCACAGTTAGGATCCCAGTTGGACTTAGCTGGAAGGGACTGTCAGCTGGAGTGAGACTGAGTATTCCCTGGAAGCCACCCTGCAAAGAGTAATAATATTTGTTACTAAACAGGGCAATCACTGAGCTAGTCCCTCAGGATGCTTTCTTCTTATTTTCCAGGTGGACAGCATTTAATTTTCTTGTTTAATTGAGGTTACAGTTCTAAAAAAGAGGGAGAGGAGCAAACAACATGGAAGAAATCTATCATGCAGGCTGAGGGTAACTTGCAGCTTTGTGTCCATTTTGCACTTCTGCACTTTCATATTTAGGACCTTATGCAAACCAGAGGAGTTTCGGAGACAACCAAAATTTGTTTTTTGGCTGCAGTACTCTACTCCTTGAAGAAGTGAAATTAAGTGTGTTTTGCTTAAGCATATTTAGGTGGTCAGAAAAAAATAAATCTCTAGCACCTGTATAACGCAAATGCATTTTATTTCAGAAATGCAGTATTTGTAGCAACCATGACGACATTGTCATTTTACCTCATCTTCGTCAGTAGCTGTTACTTGAAGAACTTCCATCCCATTTGGGGAATTTTCTGGAACTGAGACATTGTAAGTTGATTGTGACAATACTGGAGGATTGTCATTCACATCTTCAATAGTAACCAGAACTACTGCATCAGCTGTTTTCAAAGTATTGTCTTGCTGATTTGCCTAGAAAACAGAGTTGATAGCTGTAAATTCCATACCCTGATAACAGTGAGCTGTTCCAGCTTAACACAAGGACATGACATGACTGCATGTATTCAATGGATGAAATTTTCCTTTATTTTGCGTCTTAAATGGCAGGATGGAGCCTTGTTACCAACTGGGCTTTAACATTACTATGAGAAATACTATTAACAGCAACATGGTTTCAGGTATTATTTTATGAAACTGAGACTCAGTATTAACACACTGAACTCTAAAACAATCCCTACCTGAATGCCTACAACAAGATAAGAACATTTTTCTCTGTCAACTGCAGTCTTTACTTCCAACACTCCAGTGTCTGTGTTGATTGAAAAGGTGTTGCTATAGGCCGACGGTTTCACTGAAAAGCAACAAATTACAATGGCTTAATGAGAATGAACCAGGACAGTAAGTCTGATCTGTCCTTTTTAGGACTGTTATCTTCTCACCCACAGCAAAAATGAGCAGACATGCTCTGCATAAAATGCTTTTTTTCCAGACACTCTGTCCCCCACACAATTCTTAGAAAATTCACTTGCACTTCAAGGGTCTCAAATTAAGCAACTCATAAGCTTTTAGCAATTCGCTCAGGAGGAAAAGCTCCTGATGGAATTGATCTCTCTAGATGGTCCTGAATGGAAATCCCTTGATCAAATGGAAGCCTCTAAACTGACTTACACTTTGAATCTGTAATTGTTTATTGGAGGAAGGTTAAGAACATATAAACATTTTTAAAATAGTTAGACCCTGCTATCGTGACTGAAATTAAGCCAATTTAGCTCACTGTAGTGAAGATGTACACAGTTAAGATGTCTGACTGTACACTGCACTTCATTATCATACCTTTCAGTAATACAGACATCATAAATTACTGTGTGAACATCTAGAAGAAAATCAAGGCTCTTACCTAGTTTGATGCTGTAAAATACTTTTTCATTTATACCTGTGTCGCCATCTTTAGCTAATATCTTCTCTGGGAGAATAGCGAGAGGACCCAACTAGAAAACACATATTAACTTGGTTAACTTGAGAAAATACGCATAAACTTTAATTTGTTCATTAAGTCACAATTTTGATTAAAGAAACATGTATTTAATCACTGGGATCCAGAAAAAATTCTCTCTCTGCCATGCATGCTTTACAGAAGAAAATGACTACCATAATATTTGATGGATACATTGTGTTTGAGAAACACCAGACTATGAAGCAGTAGTCACTGATGGAATTCATGTTAAGAACACTGAATGTTTCAGTTCCATTCCTCTCCTGGAAAACAATATGCAAGTCTACAGTGCAGCCCTAATAAAAACAGCCATTTATTTAAAAGAAGACATTTTAGAAGATCTGAAATTATTCCTTTCAGACAATTAAACATGAACTTCTAACAAAGGAACGCCAAAGGTATAATAGCAAAAGCATATATGGTTTAAAATATGCTAACATGAAGGCAATGAAAAAGAAATAGGGATAATAAAGAAGGTAATTAACTATCTTAATTTTAGTGGATTACTCTAGTAATACTGTACTGTGATTTTTTTTTGTCAAAACATATAGAAGCATGAGTTAAACGAATACATTCCACCCAGAAATTTCCACCCTATATAGCAAAAAATATTACAATATAGTATAAACCACAGTTTACTGATCAAATTCTTATTTTGCTTATCTGATTGTAATGAAGTATGAAGGAATTACACTATTAAAAATGGAATCCAGGCAGCTAACTCCAGGACTGATGGGCAGTCAATTGCCCTTCCAAGTTTACAGTAAAAGCCCTGTTACAACACCTGTTTAGTTCTTTTTTCTTTTTTTTTTTTCCCCCCTCCAAACACAAAAGAATCTGTTTCTGTAGCAGCAAGTTTTATGCTTCATGTAATACACAGCCTGTTTACCTGGTCCTTGGAGGCCCACAGTGATAACTTTACAATTCACCGGTTAGCACAAAACAAAGCAGCCCTCCATCTTAAGCTGCTCAATGATGAAGAATACTTGAAAGAAAAGCACTGTGCAGAGGAATAACCTATTTACATTTCAGCATTCAGTGAAAAGCTTTTACCTGGTTTTCACTGATGTTTCCGTTGTACACTGATTGACTGAAGTAGGGGTTCATCGTATCATAATCTTGTACAGTAATTACTAACGATGCAGTATCACTGTTGTTTCCAAATTTTTCCTACATCCCAAGAGAAGGAAGAAAATAAGAAAGATTGTAATGAAAGCACCATTTCTCAGAGGAAAATATAGCAGAATATAATAATATGTTCTTTGTAGTGTCTAAGCATTTTCAACCTGAGAACTCTCACCGTGTCAGAATTTTCTAATTCTAGAAATCCAGTTCTAGGAAAAACATATTAAAACATATTTGTTCTTAATTATTGATTTTATATCAGGCAGGTATTACCCAGTAGCACACAGAATGTAGCAACAGTACATTTGCTGCATGTGTACTATTTGCTAGATACCACAATAAGTATGGCAAAATTACTTCTTCTTAGTTCTAAAAGGAATTGAAGGGTATATATATTCAAATCTCAAAAAAGATACAGAAAAAGACTGCAGGTGGTCAACTGCAGCAAAAATAGATAGATTTGCCAGAATGAATCAGTGAAAATATTTATTCTCCACTATTGTAATATATATGTACAATATACATACTTAAAGAAATACACACAGAAAGAAACTTGGGCTGGTATTTGAGGGAAGTCTTAAACAGTGGCTCAAATATTAAGAATGTGCTACTTCGTCCACAGTATGAGCCAAGATGCAGGCACAACTTTTGGCTTGGGAACTTCCTAAGTTTTAAATTTGTAGAAACTGGGATGTTACAGCAAAAGAAGTATCATTGTGTATCAACTATCATGGTTCTCATTATTTTAATTTATATCATACCTTTGCTTGGACTGTTAAATTGAAAACACTGATCTTGTTGTAATCCAATGTTTTGTTCACCATGACATTTCCATCTCCTTCCCTTATGTAAAAGTAATCAGAGTTTGGACCCTATTAAATGAATAAATCACATATTTTACATGATTAACAATGAAATACATTTTCGTTTCTCTTGGCACCTTTATTATTGGACTAATTTTCATAAAGGACCAGGAACCTCTTGAACACCACCACTGGAAAGGAAAATGCTGACTCTCTTCACCACATTCTATTGCCCCTTCCATCAGTGCCGTTAGATTTTCTGTCTGATTTATCTCATCCTATGGTCAATAACTAAAGCAGATCAGATGAACGGCATCAGCTTCCCTTCACCAGCTATAAAAGGAGCAGAGACAGCAAGCTCAGATGTGAAGATCTCCACTGCAGATACCTAAAGTTAGTTGAAATAATCTTCAGGTGGCTTACGTATACACCTCAGCAGGACCGGAGATCAACAGCAAGTGAAATACAAACTTTAAAGAGAGGGGAAACTGTTTCACTCCTGCTTCTAAAAAGGACCACTGAGTTTCTTAGCTGTAGCTGAAAAGTGCCACAAAACATTAACAAATGTTAAGAAACAAGATTCAGGGCTCACTGCATGCTGGGCTGATCCTGTGGTATAAGTTCTAATTTTAAACAGTCTTTCTGACACTAGGTTTTTACAGATTTGTAATCTTAACTGCACAGTGCAAGACAGCATACCCAGATCAGGTCCCAAGCTATATATCATATGAAATGTAGACTGGTGTTCACAGTCTCTGACAAACAAAGGGCACTCACCCAAAGACTGTAAGTAATGAGGCTCCAATAAGATGAAAAATCTTTATCCTGAGCTTCCACTTTTATAACCGTGAAATTTATTGCAGATACCTAGAGGAAATAAAGATCATCAAATGCTCAGTTACAAGCCCCTTCCTAACTTCCAGCAGGAAAGCTGTACCATCTCTGTAGCATATGCAAATTACTTCAAATTTCCGTTTTACGTCAGATAGCTGAATGTTTCTTCTTCACTCCACGCCTCCAGCTATACACACAGCCCAGCCATTCTTTTGCACACTCAGGGGAAGGTGTAGAAAAGTCCCAATAAGACTGCATGTAATGGTCAAATACCAGTGTGGTCACGTTAGAACCTCATATGTTTTGGCCCCAAAAAGTAATTTAAAAATATCACAAGAAAAAATATTAACATTTGCCATAACCCACCTCTGATACTGAAGCGTTATAGTGAACTTGTAGAAATTTTGGAGAATTGTCATTTACGTCTTCTAAGGTTAAGTCCCGTGCATTCTCTACCTCACTAGTCTTCATATTGGAAGCAAAAGACACGTTAGAAATGACAGCGGTGAGGTAGCAGCATACTGCTAACATTTAATTTCATCATATAAAATGAGACCTTCAGAGACACTCCTTCAGTTCTAAAAACTGTAATGACAGTGTTAGACTACCGTTTCTAATAATGGTGTAGAAAGTTTGTGAAAATATTTTAAAATTAACTTCTTAAAATTTACCTTAGGTTTTCTGTGAACAAAAACATTCATTCCAATTGGAACATTTAAACAAATATATCTTCTACAAGGTGCTTCTTAACTACCTGCACCATATCTTTAAATGAAATACTGTTTTAGAAAATAGTAATTTACATTAAACTTAGATAAAAGAATACCCTTGATAAAACATGCCTTTTACTTACCGTTCCAATCCTTTGGCAAACAACAGCATAAAAGAGGTGGTCACTCTAAAAATCAACAAACAAGGAAATAAATAATATTATCTATTAACTCCTAGTATGATTGTCAAAGAATGTTTCTGTCCAAATTACACAAAACAACTTCTAGTACTTGAATCCTGAGGTGTGACATACTAAGTTGATAGTGAACTGTTCATCTGATTCAGTTACAGGAGCATACTTCAGCTGTTTTTATCATTTCAATATGTTGTACCAAAAACATACTGCTTATACTATATAGCAAAGTGATTACAGATTATTAATTATAAAGTTTATTCATCTACTGCTAGTATCCACCAACCCAGATCCCACCATCCATGTGCCTGACTGTACTCCCCAAAAGAAAAATTAACAGAGAATGGGAAGCCTAAAAAGTGTTTTAAGCTGTGCCCCGGTTTGAGCGACACGGGACTAATTTCTCTTCTAAAACTTGGGAAAACTGCACTTTCAAAAGACTCTAGTGTCTGAATTTGTGAAAATATTTACTTTATAGCCAGCTACGGTATGTGGGTTTCAAGGTCTCAGTGTTTTTGAGCTCGCCAGGTGCAGGGATGAGGAGGAGCGAGACCCAGGCACTTGGCTCACGCTGGCCAACAGGGTTATTTCATACCATGAACATCACAGTCATATAAATTAGAAAGTTTGCTGCGAAGTGTCTCTGTTCCTTGACGGCTGCCATCCTGAGAACTTCTTGCCCCGATGCTGGACCCCTGAGCCCTTTCCTTCCTCCCAAAGCCATAGCGCTCACAGTGTCCGACATTTGCTGTCCACTGCTGGGAGGGCACAGCTTCCTACTGATGTAATCGGCTAAGTATAATCCTTGTATATTTTATATTGGTATTGGCATCAATAATGGTTTTTTAGTATTATTAATGTTACTTATTTAGTCTTATCCTATTAAATCTATTTATATTTCAACCCTCAGGTTTCCTTGTTTTTCCCCAATTCCCCTTCCCGGGTGGGGAGGGGTCATCAGGTGATAGAACAATTGTCTAAACAACCATAAATTATTGTGGGTTTCTCAAAACATAACCAAATGAGAAATGCAAATGTAAAAGTTGCAAATACATTTTCATCAATTACAAGTCTTGATTGTAACAGTATTTTTTTAAAATATGTATGGTTCAATTCTCTCAAGTACCAAGTACACTGCTACTCTGAAATAGTACTTGTATTAAAAATACCTCCACTTGCTCTGCAGAACTACACCATTTTTATATTCAGAGGCAACTTCAGCCAGAAAAAAACATTAATATTGCTCCAGAGATTCCTGGAAGGCCTACAGAGCAAGAATGGCCTAGGAAGAAGGACCGATCCTTCTGTGCATCAACCAACAGAAGTCAATGGATCTATTCATGTGTGAAGTTGAACACTTGGATAAATATTCATATGATTAAGGATTGCCTTCTACCAAATTATGTTCGATCAATCTCACTTTGACGAAATAATTCATGTTATTGAGAGATGACTTTTAAGAAAAGTGACACCTGTCATAACTGCATATTTACAGCTTTCATTACAAGTGACAATACATTATTAGGAAAGAACCTGTCTGACTGTCAGATGCCAGATAAGTTTACAGTGATAGGAAACTGAAGACATTTAACAGATGTTACTAAGAGGTAGATACCGAAGTCTATGCTGCTCTTTATGATAAGTCACTTTTTTGGAATACCAACCTGTATCATGAGAGAGTGAACAATTAAAATTTATGTGTTAGTGCTACTTTTTTTTTCACCTGTCAAGAAAACCTTTATATCTAGGTTTTAAATGCAGTGAAAAGAATACCTCAATAGACTCAACATCCAGTGGCTTAAGAGTTCTCACTGTTGCATTTTTAGATCCAGAATTATATACTAGCTCCACAAATGCTAAGTGTTCGGTGAACACGTATTCTTTTAATTTCAAATTAACATTGGGCGGGATATCTGTAATCCATTCTATAACACCTGTAAGAGAAAGCGTAATAAATTAGATTGCTTTATGGAAAAGAAATCCATAGATTCATTTCATATGTGTTGCCAACTAGATTACTGGTTACCTTTGTTTTTTTCAGCTAAACGATGAGATCTGTTTACGTGCCCTTAAGTACCACGCACAAGTGTATTCATACATTTTTAAAACCACACAAACCCACTTTTCACAATATATTCACACTCTGTAACAGTATGTCCAGAATTAAAAAGTTTGGCATAATTTATACCTGAATTTCCACCATTTTCTGGAAATAGCTTTATGCTGCAAAACTTTTTTCACATTTAGTGTGAAAACGTAATCAAAGTGTAATCAAAATCAGGGAATGTAATCAGAAATAGTAAGAAGCTAGTCAGGGCTGTATGAGACAAGTTTCAGTATTTTCCAAACATAAGGACATTCCATATCTCTTAGCTGAATCTACCAAGTAGGTATAATCCAGTGTGAATCTGGATTCAGGCTTGTGGTTGTTTAAATTCTGACTTTGGTACAGAATGGTAAGTATACGGCCCTTCCTTTAATCTGTTCCTGTATGTACAGAACACTGAAAGACTTAACAATGCAACCTTTGAATCAATTTGAACATGATTTGCTACAACCATGCATTTAGGAACTATGGATATATAATACTGGAACTTGTTATTTGTAATTATCATTCATATTACGCTCACTATCATTTCAGTAGTGAGCGTATTACTTCCTTGGCTAAACACCAAATTTGTGTTTGAATGTGCATTTGACATGTATCCTCAAACCATACAGCGTGGTGCTACTGGCAATTTTCTTAAATAGATTGAAGTTACCTTACTCACATTATCAAGATACTTGTGTTTATGAAATAGTATTCATCTTCTCATGGAACACATTATCTGGATTGCAAACCCATAATCCTCTCTCCCCTCCAAAATCTTTCCTGAACATCCCAAATATTTTCCATGACCTTCAGGAAACTTGCTAGCTGTATTTCTTTCTTAGTCCATCATTTTTGTGCTCCATCGCTACTAATTCAGGCTAGTAAACCGGAAACTTGCTAGCTGTATTTCTTTCTTACTTTTTGTGCTCCATCGCTACCAATTCAGGCTAGTAAACCCTTTCTGTAACAGCTGCATCTCCAATCTCCACATGCAGACTCTTGGTCTTGGTGTCTAAGTGCCTAAAGGAAGGGAACCTTGCCTTCTTCCAACAGCAGGGAGTGTCTGGAATGCAGCCCAAAGGTACTGGACTATAACTGCGTGTAAGGAGAAAGTCCAGTCACACTGCAGTATGTACAGAACAACTGGGCTGTGTCTCAGCGGTACAGCGTTGTGTGGTATCACGCTATTGTGTGCAGCATTGAACCGTTGGAAGAAAACATTCTAGGAAAGCAAAATCTGTCTTTGCCTGCTGATATTTGGATAATCCTCCATCCAGAGCTGGCTACATTCAGACAAGAGGTATCAAGCAGCTGCCTAGGAAATAGTATTCCGTCCAGTGGAGACGGCCTAACAAAAAGGAAGTGCTTGGAAAAACTGAAGCTGGTTGTTCCTCTTGCTTATTCATTACAGATAGGTCAGCAGGTAAACTCACATGACATGCACAAAGGGCCAGACTTATTGCTAGCAGCTTAAAAATTAAATTGAGAGAAATCAGGGTGAAAGGTAATTCTTTCCTTTCTATCTCCATGTAAGAGTCAGACACAGTGGCTATACCCTTAGAGCTTTGAAAGAAATGTTTCAACAGTGGCTGGAAAAAAAACCCACTGCTCTGTATCATACCTGTTTTCTGTATCTTACTGAAAGTCAGAAGCAAGGAAGATTACCTGTGGACAGTCAGCATGGGCCTGGCACACGCTTCCATGAGATCCTAAGGGTTATGACATATCCTGAAGGGAACGTTTTGGCCATAACCTAACACTTTACCTTGTGAGATCGCTGTATGTCCATTAGGCAAATCAAATCCTGACTGCGGGGCTGCTTCTAGCAGACAGTGTAGTCACAGCCAACAGCCTGTTACCTAACAACAGTAACCTCTCTGGTTAGTGGCAGGAGGAAAGGAGGATGGAGTTATCCTCTGTGCTGCATTTGAAGGTAAATACAAAAAACCCAGAAAAAGTACTGTCTACTGTTCTGCACTGTGCTCTCTTGCAGTCACTGCACTTCCCCCAGTGTGGGATTTTTTTCTCCAAGGCACAGTCACACTTGGCCAGCTAGGCTAAGGAAGCATAGAAAATGTGGCGATAAATTAATGTTAACCCTATCAGGTTGCACAAGTTAAATAATCATCAGAATAATACAGAGTGTGCTACACTAACAAAGAAAACGAGAATAGAAAACGCAAATGCATTGCGTGGCCAGCATTGATCCTGTAATTCCCTGTACTGCAAGCCTGCTTGTTCCTCTGCACCCAATCTGCTCTCCCTACTGTGCCAACAAAACAAAAAATTGGCTTTTAGAGAGGCTCCAGTCTAGAGCAGAGCTCCGGAAGCAGAGCAGGGCTGCAGTGGCAGTGGTTCCTTCTGGTATAGGGGAAGGAAGAGATCAGCTCTCGTGGGCTGATGTGACGTGGCGAACTGTAAACATAACTTTTTCTGTACTTGTTCCCTTTCCCTTTGCCTGCTCTGTCTATTCACACAGCGAGATCCTTGGATCAGGGAATTTTGGGGTTTATATTTATTTATTCTACTAAGCAGTACATGCCACGTAGGCAGCTGCTGCATCCAGGCATGAAGACTATTGTAAATCAATTAAAAATACAGGTTCGTTATAAAATACACTGACTACATGAAGCATTAAAGTACTATGTGCATTAGGGAGAAAATCAGGCAATTCTAAGACAGAATCATGATTTTACCTGTATATTCATCCGAAAAGCCTGACAGCATGAGTGGTTTGGGTGTTGTGTCACAATTTATACTTGTGGTTTCTAAAAAGAAAAGGAAAAGTCATGTACAAACAACACAGAGGGACTAATTCCAGAAATAGTACAAGGTAAAAAAATCTTATGCTGTATAAAACCAGATGCACATATTAGCTCAAATTAAGCTGAAAGGCATTTATCATGGTGGCACCTTAACATAATTTTCAGGGTTTAAAACAAGACAGCATTCCATGGAGTAGGTTAACATTGGTTTCTTAGACCACATCTATCCTTGCCCAAAAAAATTCTGCAACGAAGGACTTCGCAACTTCAAAAGCAGCTATCAAAAAAAGGCATGAGAAGATGTCTAGCTACAGAATTCTCCCTTCCTTCGTACCCTGACCAGACTGAAACTTGGGCTTTATTACCTGACAGTAATGAATCACTGTTGATTAATTTCATGCTGAAACATTTGCGGAAATCATAACCGAAACTACTTTTGTACCCTGGCCTTACAAATCTTTTCTACTCCCAAGAAAAGTGTAAACACAAAGCTATTTACCACTGAAATGCTAGAAAGAATCCAGAAGATTAGGGCAAGGGCACAGTGACCAATTTACCTGAAATTTATTCTCCTTAAAATTTTATAACAATTGGTACTTTTGAAGTACACTTTTTTTTTTTTTTTTTTTTTTTTTACTGTGAAGGGGCTTTCATGAGTCATTTATTGTACTTCAGTGACCTCTCTCTACAATTTCTCTGTGTGATAGAAAGCAACAGATTTTTATCCTAGATCTGCAAACTATACAAACAGAAATCCACCAGATTTTTTCCTCCTTCCATGACCAGAACTACTTAGCAAAGCTGCCGCAGTACAATCTATGCTCTTACGGGTACCTGTGCAACTTCTGTGGTCTTATTTGGGTTTGCACCAATACTAAGACTCTTCTCCTCACCGTATTTACCGTATATGCAAAGTGATAGTTGTTAAAAGGCGTAGTGGGCTATTTTTGCCTGGCCACCTTCATATTTGCACCACTCTATAGGATCTCATTTATAAGTAAGCAGTGGACAAATTTCTACACAAGTGACTAAACAAAACCTTAGAGAATACTTCTACAGTCAGCAGCTGCTGGTTATGGGTCTAATTCGCTGCCTCCACCTCTGAGTATTCAAAAGCCTGCTTTGGAAAGCAGGACTCTGGACTACTGAAAAAGATCAAAAAACTAAGCCTGGAAGTGCCTGGAACGTTATGTCACAGTTGAGTAAAGGAAATTCAATAATTGAGTAAAAACTCTTTTTGCTTTTTTCCCCCCAAAGAAAAAAATTCCCTCTGCCATTCCTGGCGATCCTCTGGAGCTATCAGAAACAAAGGATTTTCAGTTGTCAAGATTCTCTAGGAAGGCTGAAGGACCAAAATTATATTAAGACCTCAGGTTCAGGCATGCAGACACCGTTTCTACTCCCAGATTCAGCTAATGGATGGCAGAGTTTTCACTTTCTGGAAAACCCTCTCCATAATACACCAAAGAACTTTTAATGGGGTTCGTATCACTACAATAAATACCACATGTAAAAATGGTAACTACTCCAATCTAATTTAGCATAATAACAGCAGCAATGAATTCAACCAATCCTAACTGCAAAAATATACACCCTCAGACTCAGCTTCAGCCTAGATATTTTATTGAATGTCCGCTACAGATACAAAATAACCAAACCTGAAAAAGCTCAAAGAGAACTTATAAAAACCCACTGTACATAAAAGAGCGGTGATTTTCCTCTTGTGATCACTGAGCCCCTGAAAACCCACAGACCACTTCCAAGGGCACCAAGAAGATAGCTTGTTTAAATGTTGTTATTTTATCAGTCGATAGATCAATGTATTTTAAACTTCTAGGATTGTGGTTTATGTGAAATGAATAAAATAAAATTTATTACATTTCAATAAAAGCAGGAACAGACTCACAAGCATTTAAAAAAAATAACACTACTTACTTTGTGCATCAAGAGAGATGAACATAACCCAACCGATCAAGGCAAAAATCAGAGATCTAGAAAGCGCCATGAGCACTGCAGAAAAAAATATCCTCTAAAGGCAAAAACGGATGGTTGCTTCTCATCTACAATATTTGTAAAGAATCAGTTCATTTGCCATATCATAAGTTGGTTGCTATCTTGACAAATGCTTCAGCGAGAGCAAGGCAAAAGACTGGAATAAGCGTGAGAGCAACCCACAACCTATATAACATGCTTATCATTTTCAGCTTGTGAGATCAAAGTCCCTTTGGGGCAATAAAAATAAACCAGCGAGGAAATACCATTTTTTGTGTTACAGCACAAAGTCTATTTTATTTTAATATTCAATATAGACACAAGAATAAAAAAATTAGGAAGATGTTCTGACCAATATGAGACTGGGAAAGAAAACTAAATAGGGTGTCAAAAGGCAAAGGGACCAGCATTGCCTCTTTTGATCTCAGAACGATGGCAGAGTATCTTCTCATAACTCTGATCCACAAGGAATAAGTACAGAATTTCTTTTGCAAAAACAGTAGTTACTATTTGATGCAATGAAAGCAGACACCTCTGAAGTGAGCCTAGTATTTTACATAGTATACCTTGAAAACAGGTTTAGCAGGTGGTTAAAACATTTTACTTCAATGGATTTTCCTGCAAAAAGACAAAAAAACACAAGCTTGCAGAGAACTTTCGAAGACTAAAAATGATACAGCCAATCACGCAGTTTGTTTCAATCATTTGGAGATAAATATACCTTTAATTCAAAGGAGCAACTAATGACGCAGTAAGGAAACTGCTGCCAGACCAAGGTCTTTTCGTGTTTGTGCTAGCATGTTTTGTCACCATGGATACGAAAGTAATTATTAGTTTGAATGAAAATACAAAACATAATAAAATTGCACGTAATAACTAAAAATAAAGTTATCATTGTGCTTTCCTAGGCTTAAATAATTGAAATGGAAATGTGGGAGCAATTCAAGCAGAAACGATCAAAAAATATTAAAAGAAGTTCAATCACAGGCACTATCTCTTTTGAACAAAGGCCGCATCCAGCCATGATTACGCATTCAGTGACATTATTATTAGAGCCAATCTCAGGCAGTTTCCTCCCCTGCCCGATTGTTCCCTGTGTCCATGACCACCAGGCCTTAGCAAGGTTATGTAGCAAAATACAGAAGACGGATCTGGGCACAAAATACCTCCTGGAAAGAAGAAAAAGGAAGAGAAGTTTCTTGACCTTGTTCACTGAACAGCATCACATACCTTCGTGCTATTATAGCCAGGCCAGAAGCTACGTAAGCTGATATTTGTACCAAGAAGTTCCTCAACCAATCCTCTAGACGGCTGGAAATATTCATATACTGGAATCTTAATCCACTAATGAAGATCTACTTTTGGATAATCCAAATCACAGTGAAGGCAAAGCAGCTTCAACGTTTTCTGGGACCTCTGTTAGCAAGAGGCATCCCAGAGAGCTGGAAGCTCAGTGATGAGAAGCGTCACGAGACCTTACAGGATAAAACCCTAGAAAGATCTCCTTATCTATAGAGAGGCAGCCTAGAAGCTGAAGGAGATAGGCCATTAGTGTACACGAGCCCAGTGCAAAACCAAACATAAGTTAAAGGTCACCGACAGGCAGGTGTGGAATGAAAACTGCTGCTCAGATGCAGCTCAATGCTGTTATCCACTCCTTATGAGCTGCAACAGCTGTGTAGCTGGCAGGGTCGTAGTCCAAGGCTGCCATGCAGGATCGTTCCTTCCTGTTTGGTTGTTTTTTCTCAGGGATCAGCACTCCGAGCCCAGACAAAGAGAAGCATCGCGACGGTCTCAGCCATTGTCACTTTTATCCCATAACGGAATTAGGCCCAGAACAAAGTTTAAATGAAATTAATTTTTCTACATTTAGCACACAGGAAAAGAGGAGGCCAGCGACATGCATTTAAGGCAAGGTGAGCTGTAACACCAAACAAGCTATAGAACAGGCAGGAATAACAAGCCTACTGGGCCTTACTAGGGCGGGGTGCTGGAAACAGTAATTTTTTCAACTGTCATTGGACACCATTAAGCAGAACATCCCAGCCCAGCATCCAGCTATGTCGCTGAGGACAGCGTTGCTTGCTGAGCATACAGGGCACAACAATAGATAACAGCAGGACACACACTTCTCCCAAACCAGACTGACAAGCGACAGGCATCTACTAAAAGCTGTGCGAGTGCACGGTCCTCCCCAAACTGAGGATTCTGCCCACTTTCAACAGCAGCAGCACCTGTCAAATTAGTATCCAAAGCCCTTGCCCTTGCAATTCCCAAAGTAGAGGAGCTCATGCAGTCCTGCACAACAACACTGTGTCAGTTGCTGTAGCCTTCAGACTGGCTGATGGTTTCATCAACCTGCATCATCGTGATGCTCAGAGACAGGACAAGACAGTCCTGATGCTCAGAGACAGGGACACAGCCACTCTGTGCTGTCACTTGGCCTAAAGCCTGGCAAAGCCTTTGGCTGGTTTTATTTATAGATATAGCCAAGAGGGGATTCAACAGTAAATCTGTCCCTATAGTAAGATAAATTTAACACGAGTGCAGTCTTCTTTACTTCCTAATTATTAAGAAAAACAGAAAAAACTCAGAACACAGAGGTACAGTTCATACAGATTAGATTTCACTAATAACAGCTGCAGGAGGAATGTCTTCAGTATATGTTTATGTATATGGCTCTCTTGGACATCAATGATAACTTCAGGTTTTATATTTGCCTGGAGTGGAGAAAGAGGTGCCTAAATGGAAGCAGGAACCTTCCTTTAGTGGCTCAAGCAAACATTTGATGCACATGAGCAGTTTCCCAACACAATACAGTATGTCTGTACGTTCAACAAGAACGGTAAACCATGGTTTTTAAAAAAAAAAAAATCAATTCCCTTCTGGCAAAGAGAAGTGTCCTCTCAGTCACATCAAGTATGCCCATGCTATCCATAGTTCTGTGTTTACAGACTGGGGCAACCATATGTCCACATTTCTCCTAACACATAGTCTTTTTCTCTTGGAGACAACACTGTGGCTGAATTTAAATTTCTGGCTTTCTCCAATGTTTCTGGACATCAAGCAAATAGACACAGCTTCACAGTGCAGCAAGTTAGTTTAAACACACGTGTGACAGTAGGACATATACTAATAGTCTTCCCGGTATGTACTGCACATATACAGAACATCCATATAGCAGTTTCTAGAAACAGAATCAGGGAAACTAATCCTATTCACAGATTTAACAGCGTGTTTAAATGGTGTGATCAGCACTGTGGCACTGGAAGGCAAAGTTGAACATGTTTTTAACACAGCTTAGTTTGACATTTTGCATACTTGGGTCATTTGTAGGGAAGCTCCCTCATGAACTTTTAATCCAGCTTCAGAACTCAATGCAGATAAAAATTCTTTTCCCGTAGATTTGGAGTAGCTCCGCATTCAATCATATCCTGTTCTTGACAGATAAAAAGCCTGTACCGTGATGCTGCAATTTAATCACAAATACACATGCATGACTACGACCGTCAAACAACATTTACGCACTTACTTGTAAGAACTAAGTATCTACAAAAAAACTCACACACTTCTTAAATCAGTAACATTTATTTCCATTAAACCAAGACAATTTTTCAAAATTAATACAAAATAAAAATTCAAGGTGGTTGGCAAGGGGAAAAAAGATAGACTGCATATCAGGTATGTTATTTTTATATGCTGAAAAATATTTCTGAATAAAACAATACTGGCACGTAGAACTGGCACTTTCCCCACAAAACAAAACCAGTGGAATTTTCGCTTCTCTTCTAGTCAGTAGTTCTATGAAAACTAAACACACATACATGCAGCCTGCAGCTTTCATAGCAAACTTTCATAGCAAAGAGAATTTGGAACAATCCTCTATCAGAAGTCACAAAATTGTAGCAAAACACTTATTCTACTGCATTTTCGTGCATGGTGGATTTTATAATGCTTCCTCTTTCAACAAACAACAATCAGTCTTCCAATGTTTACTGTAAGTGCCCAAAAAGGAATTACTAGTTGCAAATAGGCCTGAGGCATTAATAAAGCCTTATTTATTTGATACAGCTTAAAGCACTCCTGCAAAGTTACCACTCCAGCCCAAAATCAAAGCCATTGAAATCCACAGTTTTGCCTGTTCATTTCATTGGGCTCCAAATTTGCTATAGCATTGGACAAAACACACACTAAGGAACATTCATTTTTAATTGTTTCAATAAAAATCTTCCACCTTGAAAGCAGTATTTTCAAGTATTGCTATCCTAGTCTTCTAACACCTATTGAAAATCCTCAAGAAACAAGACAAACAAAAAAGCCTGAATGGAGAGAAGAGTGCATTTAAACAATGATCTCCCTCTCCTTACCCCACCCCGCCCTCCCACCCAGGATCTTGCTGACTTAATTCCAAACTCACAATTTATTGTACAGCCGTGGCCTGGAATAAGCTTTCCCTGAGCGCTCTTTCTACCTGTTTGAAAAAGTCAGAATGTGTTTACTTGAATTCAGCCATTATTATTGCCTTTATTGCCATTTCCTTTGCTAGTATGTGACATATTTTCTAGGCAAGTTATTTCATTTTGGTAGCCCTGGATTTTACATGTAGACAAACTTGTATTCTATTGCTCCAAATACAGAACTTGAAAGTGCATCTGACTTCTAAACAGTATTATTCAGGCAGGTTTCAGAAAGTAACTAGACCCAAAAGATCCATATACAAAAGTGTTCATAATGATTCAGCCTTGATTGACAGATAGAGAATTAACGGCATATCTGCTCGGAAATTTAGTGGCATAGCATCATTAAGAGATAGAACTGCTTCGCGTCCTAAAGTCTGAATATTAGAAGGGAACAAAACACTGTATTGTGCAAGAGGAGTCGGATACGGAATGGGAATGAGTCTTAATTTCACATACAAGTAAAGCAAGCATTTCACGTGCAAGACGCAATACTGCATCATCATGGCATTTATATAATCTTTGGAGGTCTAGTCTCTACCTGCTACCCACCTTCACACCAATGGGAGTTGTGAGATATACAGAAGGAAGCCTCAGAACTGCATTAAAATTTTGCTTAAACTAGTCTAAGTCACAGGTATTGTCACAGATGTCAAATGCAAATCCCCAGAGGACTGACCTAAAATGTACCATCAAATACTACATAATATAAATACTCTAGGTGACTTGTGTTAATACTGCTGACTGTATTCAGAATTCAGTAGTCTTGCTTTTTCCTTTTCAGTATTTCTAGCATACTAAAAGGCATATTTATGTCATCCCCCATAAATAAAGTTAGTCTGATAATTTAACTTTGTAGATTTATAAAATATTTTCTATGCAACTTAACACAACAGCCTAAAAAAAGCAATTAAATTTAAGAAATAGTATATTTACAATTAAAATAAGTACAGACCTTATTGGATTTGCATTAGTTTATCGCACAAAATAATTTACAAGGCTTAAAGTAATAAATAAGTCAACTGGAAAGCTTTCAGAGATGTGCATTCTCCATACGTCAGAGCGCAGTACAGTTTCAGGAAGCAGGAATATAATCGGGCTAAAGTTTTTTCATGAGTCCTTATGTTGGACGGCCTTGACCAAAACGGGTTTTTGACCTGGATTAAGAACATGCAAGAAACATTGTACATTATTACCGTTGGAATTTTAAATTATTGTCCAGTCAGCTCTCTGGTACAGTATTTGTTTGAAATTACTTTCATGTTAAAGTGTCTTCTGAGAGAAGGAAAGGGGGAAAAAAAAAAAACAAACTCTCTCAAAATCTATTATTGAGGAAGTTGCCTTTCTGCCAGGATATTTGTACCTACAATCTACACATTCATACAAAGGTACGCAGCTGAAAGAACTGTGATGTCAAATATCTTCTTTTGAAATCACTAATTCTACAGAAAGAGTCACATGCGTTTTTTTGACCGAAATAAGACCTGTGAGAAATTCCTCTGACAACATAGTTGAAGCTTCCAGCCCATCCCTTAAAAGTTTGCCAGCAACTCCACTATAAGCTTCAGCTCAAGAGGCTCACCTCCTGGACAAATTATGACCAGTTCTACGCTCTACAACTGCACAGAGTATCCCAGATTCTCAGTTCATTTTTGTTTTATCCATTTAAGGCACAGATGACCAATATGCAGTAACATAGGTTTTTGGTGTGTGTGTTTTTGGTTTTGTTTCTGGAAGGAGGCCAAAAAATAGGCTAAGGAATCTTGGCTAACGGTCTTCCAGTTATCCATAATTTCATATAAAGTTATATTGGAGCAGCAGCCAACCCTCCAACACAGAAACTATAAAGTTGTTCCCATGCTGGAAGAACTAGAGTTTCATTCTCTTAGCTCTAGTTTAATTTGACAAATGAAGCTTTCACATCATATATGGTTAACCTGCTGGAAGGGGTGCAGACACAAAAAAAGCATATGAAGTAAGGCACGTTTTTCTTTAAACAAAACCCACCCATCCCGGAAATCCCCACTCTGCTTTTTCCTTTTATTTTAATCTTACCTGGCATTCTTCTCAGCGTTGTTTTGTCGTGCACTGACCTGCGCCGCGGCCTTTATCTGAGCTTCAAGTCTAGAATAAATGCCTCCTGCATACTGGAATCCAGAAAAAAAAAATATCAAATTTTGACATTATTCCAATTTAATCAGTGACTTTTCATAAAAATCACTAATATTCAGCAGAACCTATGGCATACTTTGTTTCATTATGTACTGAAACCCTTTAAGCCCATCCTATTTTCCATGCTCAGTTTTTAAGGGCAGCAAACTTGAAGTATTATTCTAAACTATTTTCCACCAAAAAGCATGCTTGTAATAAAAAGAACATTGATAAAATTCAGTTCTTTAACTTAAGTATTGAATAGACGGTATTTCCATTTGTGTTACATATTTTTGTTACAAGGCTCATTTGATAAACACTACATTGTGGCAGGACCAATCTTACTTCTTTGCCGTCTTTTGACTTGATTCGATCAAGGTCTCCCAGTCTCATTTTTATTAAGTGCCCTGTAATCTCAGACATTCTTCTCTGATCTGACAGAAATAAGAAAGAATATTTAGAAGAGACATTTTCCTTGCTTCTGAATACAAGAGAAGAATTAGATCCACACTTTACTGATATTCTATTTGTAAAAGCAGCTTTCTTTTCAGCTCATATAAAAATCTTGAACAACCAAGATCCTAGATCCTGACGCATAATGTAGCTTCAGCAGCACTTTTGGTAGATACCAGAATCAGCCTGAGGCATTACACTGAGATCAAAATCTATGCGAATGGTTTTGAGGCGGAGGTTTTCAAAACAGCAACAACGCACAAGAATCTCAGGAGAGATTAAAAAAGGTGGAACAAAGGAACATAATTCTGAGTATTTTTAGCCAGAAAGACTGGGAAAGAGAAGTGAACATTTATCTCTGTTTACCTGCACAGACAACAAATGGCACTGGGATGCAGGAAAAGTTATTCGCATACTTATGTAGCCATCAGATGACACAACTATGATCTCTGTAGGTTATGTCCTGACATTCCAAATTAAGAACATAAGCCGCGCTAACATACATATATAATCATGCACTTTTTCTTTTTCTCCAGCAAACTTGGAATGCCTCTCTGATATTTTCCCATTCAGTAGGCCCAATGCTGCCAATTTAGTTTTCAATCTGTGCGCAAGACTACAACATATAGTTTTATATGGTGGATTTTCTTTCCATTTTCCTACCATAAAGATTTTTTTTCTCCCGTAGAATACATGAGATTACTAATAAATGCCAATCAAACCCTAAAGAAACATTTTCAGAAGGAGTTCCTAGCTGTATAAGTATTTTTGTACAGTTTGGAACAGACCAGGATTGCTATGTTGTTTGGATACAGCTGATTACTAATGATTAGCCTAGTTGAAATCTGTTCTCATCTAAATGGGGAGCAACTATAAAAAAAAAACCCACGCCCCTAAAACCATTGCTATTTCTGAGATTGAATTCAACCTAAAGGTTTCTAAGTAGCTACAGTTTAAGCAAGTTAGCCATTTCTCATACGAAAGAATAATTTTCTTTGCATAATATTAACTTTATGAAAGCTAAACTCATGCAAGAACGGACCATCTTCTCTTTGAGCATCTTGGTTGAATCTTAATGACCTGGA
This sequence comes from Charadrius vociferus, assembly GCF_000708025.1. Taxonomy (NCBI): domain Eukaryota; kingdom Metazoa; phylum Chordata; class Aves; order Charadriiformes; family Charadriidae; genus Charadrius; species Charadrius vociferus. Next base: position 4,413,031 of record NW_009648550.1, on the reverse strand, counting down.
GGCATCCCATTTGTTCTGCTGCATACTCACACTGGTTAGAAAAGAAAGATGCACACAGTGTTATCAGTAACAGTTTACAAAAAGGGATATACTGGGATATGTTCTCAAAGACTTTGAAAATTACTTACATGAATGGAGATGCATCTCGGGAACTTGACTATCAAAGAAAGAAAAACACATTTAAGTATGTTTTAAGATCAAGTCCAAAACTTAAGAGAATTCCTTATTATTCAACCCAACCAGAGAGACTGGTTTCACAGCTCTGATTTTACCTTGTCAGATGACTTCTCCTTTTTCTGAACACTAGGCGAAGAAACCACTTTCTTTGGGTGCTTGTAGGATTTCTTTAGTTTCTCCTTTCTCCCTGCTAATTGAAGAAACATTTACTCATACCATCCCAGACACTTGGATTTTCTCAGCTACACAGCTACAAAAGAATTTTTTCCCCTCTGCTCCTTTATAAACAGAGCAAATGAACAGGCTCTTTTCCCTTTGTTAGTGCTACAGGCATGATAATACACACTGATTACTCAAACACTTTTCTATGAGAAGTGTACAAGAACTCAAGTACATATTTAAAATGCAGAGTGGTTACACATAACTGCACAACTCTTCTGTTGTAAAATTAAAAGCAAGTGTACATACAAGCTATGTCTTTGACCATATTAATTCAATCAACGAGCTCCGAGTGATATCAGACCAAACCAGTTTAAAGTCAAACTATAAAAATTTTCATTCAACTTTTTTTAATTTTTAAACAAACCAGTACACTCCAATGCCTTTGAGTCAAGACAAAAACAAAGAACTGCCTCTGTTCAAATGATTCATTGCTAGGCTGAAAACAAGAAGCTGATTTTTAGCTTTGCACGTTCCTAAACCCCTTATATTAAAAAACAAACAAACAAACAAAAAAACCACACACCACCACAACAAAAATCGTTTTAGATCATACAGAGCTTATCTTCAATGCAGACACAGTTCTAGCCACATTTACTAGTCATTCCACTATGTAACCAGAAGAATATTGGGGGGGGGGGGGGGGGGGGGCGGGAACAGCATGCATACATAGTCTACTGTAGCTACTGCCTTTTTTTTTCCCCAACATTTATCTACGCAAAACTTCATAAAACTCATTTGATAGTCTTTCCTGCAAAATACGCCCTTGATCAACTTTGAGGACATCTCATACATGAATAGTTGCAGCTTTCCGTGTTTGCCTGTGATTTTTGATGGCACTGAGCAGTGGGGTAATTCGTATCTACACACAGAAAAACTAGAAATAAAATTTAAGTAACATTCTTTCTTAAAATGCCTAATGTTTAAAATTTGCTTACAGAAGAACTCTGCTGCCTTGAACCCCTATCTCTAAATTCCAGAGAGGATGACTGTAGAGACTTGTAGTACCTGGTTTCTTGCATACTTCTTCTTCATCCCCCACTTCATCCTCAGTGACCTCTGAGCCAGTGGTATACTCCTCCTCTTCAGATAACAATGACTGCTGTTTCTAATCAAGAGGAGGAGAGTGTCACAGATTATAATGAGGCTTAATTCCTATTAAGTAATACATTACATCTGTCCTGAAGGAGTTGTCTTCAAACCTAGCTCCCTATCTTAGTTACACAATTGTGTGCAGTTAGGTCCAAGAACATGATCCTCAAATGTAGAGAAAGTAATTTCAAATCTTTGCTTAGAATGTACTAATAAATATTTTTATTTATGTTCCTTCAAGTATTCAAACATTGTAGGAGGTTGCCCAGAGAGGCTATAGAATCTCCATCGTCAGAGATACTCAAGATTTGACCCTGAACAAAGTGGTACAGCTTTGAAGTTGAATTGAGCTTTGAAGTTAGCCCTGCTTTGAGAACGGGAGGAAATACATAAGATGACCACCAGAGATCCCTTCCAACCTGCATTATTGTATGATTCAGTGTTTAATAGTCCGTGTATTGCTGGCTATATTATTTTTCTAATCAATAAGAAAACTTATGTTATGGTAACAAATGTCAGAGCTAGCCACATCATCACAGAATACAGGAAACTACAAGTTTACGGATGGTTCTGTTGAGGCTTGCTGCATCTTGCAAACTGCCTGAAATTACCGAGATACTCAGTAATTAAATACCACAAAGCATGCATATAGCAGTGCACTACAAATACACATAGATTACATACACCAGAGCTATCTGAATTAATAATTTATTGCAAGATGGTCTGGAATATCTGGTTGGTGCTTTTTTTGTGAACTCTCCCTAATACCTAAAAATTTTTTTCCTTCTCTCTCTTGTACATCATAATAAACTATAGGCTTCAATATTGCAACAGATGGGGTCACGGTGAATAGTTCATAACTGATTAGCACAGAATCATGAAAATATTAAGGAATGTGATGTTTACATTGATTGAGTATACACATACATCTTTTAAACTAAGTGACAACGACTGCCTAGTAATCAATGAGAAATGATGAGGCTTAACACGGACTGCAAGTTCAAAATTTTAGGAATCATGTTTTTTGCAAGAACAGCCTTACTATAGAACACTAGGAACATTAGACTGTAACACAAATCCTCAAGAGTGAGAGAGGTAAACTGCTGCTCTCTAGCATTTACATACAAAAAGAGTAAATCATGGGACATCCTACGCTACTGGAAGAATGACTCCCGATTCTCTGCATTTGGCTAGGCCCTCAACTCTGACAAAAGCCTTTTGCAGTGACGCCGCAGCATAAAGATGATATGAGGCATCTCAGACAAGCCATCCAAGAGATAGACATTCAAAAACTCTGATTTTGATGGTTTACATCTCTGTCAGCCTAATGAACTATTAAGAACTGACACAGGCAGTGCTGGTCTATTGTTTATTGTTATTTACGAGAACATTTAAAAGGAATTCTTAATTTTTATTCAGGCCAAAGTACTACTTCACACATACTTTATACTTTCATATAAAGTGTTGCTGTACTGCAACCTCCAAATTAAAGCAAATGAAAATTCATTTTCTGCAAAATTAATTAGAAAACAAGACAAATATCCAAGCTAGTTCTCTACCAGTGCAGAAGAGCAAATATTTAAAATTATGAACAAAATATTTTACTAACCAGTTGTAAAGTCCAGTTCTTCAGAGAAAGAAACTGTGGTCACAGAAAGAGAGAGAAAGGCATGTAAATTAAAGAACTAATAATTAGAATTTTTAAAAATGTGAGTGGAATTATAAAAATAGGAGTGCTATGCTGAAGTACAGCAATCTACACTGGTAACTCCTAGGCGGCCTACTCCCATCTTCAACTAAAAATTTTGGTGGAACGACTAACCTCAAACAGATTGTGAACCACTGACCAATTAAATGCAGCAAATTCAGACTCATGTTTTATAGTGTGCCTAACCTCAGCACTAAAAACTATTTACAGCTGAATTTAATCAAAAAAGCAGATCAGGAAGGGGGAACAGTTATGTACCAGATTGTTACAGAGTTTAAATTTAATAGCCTACTGCTATTATTTATCACAGGAGAGCTTCTGATACTCTGTTTGAAATTCTCATGGAATCAGGACTGTTGTGCTACCATCAGGATGGTCGAGTTACCAGAAGTTCCACAATTGGTGCAGAAATTAAAAAACTTATCTTTGCACAAAAGCTCTTTTTAAACCAGAGGTAATATTATAAACAGTCTCCTCAAACTTGCCTTAGAAAGTACCTCAGTTGACCAGACATACACATAGTGGTATACACTCATCATAGCTGTGGAAAGTAGAATCTTTCACATCTTGAGGGGAAAAAAACCAAACCAAAAAACCCACAAAAAAAAACCCAAACAAAAAACAAAAACAAACCCCAAACAAAACACAGCCCAAGTTACTGTTCTTCATTTATGGACTCGCAAGAGTCATGTGGACATACTCAGATACATCGGCAGACAAAACAAAGGCAGCAATTATTTAAATATTTGGCATGTGATGTATTTTAAAGTACCACTGGATCCTTAAATATCATTGGTTTAAGAATAGGGTGGAAAGCACAGACATGTGGAGAATTGCCTCTGATATACAGAAACATTTCCAGCAGAGAGGGTAAAAGTTTTGCCTTTTCACCAATGAGATATTTTGTACCTATGCTATCATGCAATCCTCAGCAGTGTACTTATTCCTCCAGCAATGTATGGGGTTTGTTTTTATTAAAAGTTCTCTAATGAATTCTTCAAACTACCCTTGTAGGAGTCCTTATAACCAGAAGAAAGGAGGGAAAAAAACAGTAGCACTCACAGCATTGATTTCTCCAGTTTTGGGACCCCACGGTGTATTTGGTTCTACAAGCACATCACATTCAATGCCTTTTTCGTCACAGAGCCCAATACCAGAATCACTTAAAGAGAAAGACATGAAACGAAAATAAATTTTTCTATTTCACATATTTAGAATCAGTCTCTCTTCACTCATCATGTACCAAGAAAGAAGACGGACCTCCAAATCAGCCACATAATATTTTGATAATATCCCATTAAAATATAAAGATAGGAGTGAATGCTTATGGAGGATGATTGACAATGCCTTCTTGAAATGGGAAAGGAAAAAGTACTTGTTCTTCTCTTCCCAATTTCCCACTAAACAATCAAAAATAAGTTACCTTTAAGAAGTCCTATGTCCCATTTTAGAATGGGAAAAAAAGAGTCAAATGTAATGTACACACGTGTTAAGTGCTGAAGGCTAAGTTATTTCAGTAATACAATAAAATGTTCTTACCTATTCTCATCCTTCGTGAAAGGAACAACAATAACATCTCTATGATGAAGCAAATCATTCAATATTTTAGTAGTTTGAGATGGCAAAGCATCCCTGTCTTCATTTCCTGAAGGTAAAGCAACCATGTGATCCCTCACTTTGCAGCCCTGCGATACATATACACAAAAGATCAAATACTTGCGTTAATGGGAAAAACTGATTTCAGCAAGTACAATAACAGAAGTTTAACTTTTGAACTCTTGTGTCAGTGCCTGCCTTGGGACACTGCAACAATTTATAATCTTTATTTTGGAAAAAGATCTATTTTCATAACACACTGTTGCCCCCCTGCTGTGTGTTATGCTCTTTTAAAAGTGAGCTAGTATTGAAGTACCTTTGGGAGGGTTGTAGGATCAAATCGAAGTACTTTTTGGTTACAACAGGGATATACTCCTGTCCCAGTCGAGCCCAGAGCACTTGCTACACCTGGATAAAGAACTGGTTGCGAATGGTACTGGCAATGGGAGAATTCAGTACACAGGAAAGACTACATTAGAATAAAAGAGAGATAACGAGAGGTAAGATTACCTATGGAAGTCAAAATTCTGCACTATAAAGAACTATAGAAAATATATAGCAACAAAACTTGGTAAACTGCTTTAATTGCTACCTCACCCCCCAAAAGTCACCCACAACAAGCCACCTACAGGCAAACAAGTGAAAGTGAGAATGTACTAACTTGGTTACATCTTGAGCAGGTCAACCAATTGACAGTCCCCCAAAGACGCCAATAAACATCCCGCCAAGATTTCAGTTCCTCATGAAGGCCAATTAAGTACTCGTGGACTTCCCAGGTTCTGTCTCTGAAAAAGAAAAAGGTCAGGTTGCATACAGAGTCATAACTCTGTTTTGATCCTGCCACCAGAAAGAGGAGGTGGAGAAGGAGCAGAACAACGTATGTGCCACTGGTGAAAACCCTACCGAAGAGTTTAGAACAGGAAGGATACAAGGTGGGACAGGCATTATTAAATTCAAACCATGACAGAAGAGCCTATATTCTTTCACAACATCCTAAACTTACTAATAACAAAGAATTATAGCTCGATTCATCTCACGCTCCATAAAGTGCAAATTTATAACCTAAAATAAATATCAAGCCTTTTGGAAATCAGGAGAACCATGAACCAGAGGAAAACCCAATATACAGAGTCGAAGAAATCCAAATATGCACATGCAAACAAGTTCAGTCATATTGCAGTTCTCTGTCGCTAAAGTAATAAGTTGTGCAACAGAAGCGAAGTACTGCCACTCTATTTTATTTATTTTTGAAAGCAAACATAACATGTTTCTATGTAGCTGCAATGCAACCGCAATTACTCAGTTAAGGATTAAAGTTTGAAAATATAAGACCATGTCTTTTTGATGAATCTGAGACTTCTGGTCTTAAAAATACAGACTTTGCTCCTTCCTAGTGATTAGATGACACATGCCTCTTCAGAATTCAAAAGAGAATATGCCACCTGCACTGGTGCATACTATCTTCAGAAACAGCAGATTACCGTTTTCCCACAATTTTAAGCCCTATCCTGAAACATTTTTTATTTTATATACACATCTAACCTAGATTAAGTGGGGAGTACTTCCAATGGGAAGTTAGTTCTACACACCACTAGACGACCGATAAAAATAAACCGATTTTTACATCGTTAAAGATAGGCTTGTATTAGCTCCTAAGCCTGAATTCATTAGTGGCCAGCATCACTTTGCTTAAGGAATGCTAAATGGATTCTGTGTAGAGAAGCAGTCACAACTACGACAAGGCTAATAATTAGAACCCAAATAATCCTCTGAGTAACTTTAAAACCCTGTACATTTATATGCTAAGAATTGCATAGCAGCTACATATAGTCAGCTTAAGTGAAGTAATACAATTAATGAATTTTACGTGGCTAATCACCAATGATCCTAATAGGCCAGGACAGGGTCGCAAGATTCTGTTTTATTTAGACTGTTAGGCAGAACTTGATCCCCACCTCGGAATTACTCACGGCAGGTAACACTAAATATGTGTTACCTTGGGAATTGACACCGAATTAGTTTTGGTTGTTCTGAACTGATCTGATGAGAAAGGTCTCCTGTTACTAATTTCCCACTGTCTTCCTTAAAAGGAGTGTGTGGGGAGAGAGGGAACTGCAGCTGATCACGCCTTGATCTTCATTAAGAAGAAAATCCAGCTGTTCACAAACATGGATCAAACAGACAGAATTGAATTAAACATTTGTGACAAATGAATAAGGCTTACATAAAGAATAGGTCCTGGAAGCTCCTCTGACAAATACTTTGGAACAGAAAAACAACTGGCAAAGTTTATATATAGTAGCCTTTAAGCAAGCCGAGCATTTGATTTGACAGCATAAAGTCAGTCTAGAAAACAATCTTTAGCATTTCTTTGCTGGCAGAGGTGGCTGTATCACTCCAAACCAAACATTGCAGAAATGCAGCCTTTAATTTCATTTGTCATCAACTACACATATCTTAAAACTCTTAGATGAAAGAATTAGTCGAGTATTTTCTATTTAAGGCAGCACAACCCAAAATAGCCTTTCCCATATACCGTGGCTCTAGTTTTTCCATTTCCATTCAGCAGCAGCACTGCTGAATGAATTTCAGAAGTACATCATCATAACTGGCCCCATTTTTTATTATTTTTTTTCTAGGTAATATAAAAGTTGAGATGTTTCATACTGCTCTTCAAATACCTATGACTTCATTTTGTAATGTATCTGATAATTCCTAAACATGTAGCATTTTTTAAAATCACCCAAAATCACATAGTTGAAGAAATATTTTTTTTATATATATATATATATATATATATTCACTACCTTATATGAACATAGACAATATTCCCATATTGATCTATGTTGATTTTTCCTGGTACACAAGGAATTCTTCTTTCAGTTTCTTTAGTTAGCAACTTTTTACATAAACAACACCTAGATTAAAAAAAAAAAAAAAAAGAAAAGAAGAAATTACTGGAGTAAAAGCAGAACTTTGAAACACAAGGACTGTCTTTGCAACTGAAGTAGTAATATAAAAAGACCATACCTGTATAATGTTGCTGCATTTCCTCGAGAGTCTGGATTCAGGTACTCTGGATCAAACAGTCTCTCAATCTTCTTGCAGAAAAGTTTACTATTAATGACAGCAACACAGCCTACCCATTAGAAAAAACTGAAAATTGTTTTATGTATCGTGAGACTAACAATTATATTCTGATGATATGCAAAATCATGATATCTCTTTGAGAATCTAGTTTTTAATGTGATATTCCTTTAAAATAATCTGTTTTGATAACTGGTTCCTGACCTGCTCAGTTCTGATTTTTACAAAGATGTGAGGAAAGGGATTCCTTAGCTTTTTTCCTCTATTATGTTCTTTGTTTCCCCAATATAAACTGCCAGCTTCCACCTTCACTAAAAGACTTATTAATGAATACTTTTGCAAAATTACACTTAACTTTAATTGTGAAAGTTATAATGTCTTCATCCCTCACCGAGTCAAATACCTTCTTAATTTCACCTTGCTTGTCTGCCCTCCAATAATTGGCCCTTATCTTGATACTGACTAAGATGGAGTCCTTACGTATGAAACAGTATTCTATCAAAACTGTTCAGCCTTCCAGCCATCCTAAATTCTACGTCCAAACATCAGACTTCACAGGATGCTGAACCGAAACCATTCTCTATGAATTAGGAGCATGTCATTGCATAAAAGTTTCCTTACCCTAATCCTGGCTCCCATGTGAGAATTCATGAATAATTTGTCCGTGTCACACCCCTAGTATCGCCTTTCCTTTCACTCATTTTCTATAGAAAGCTATTTCCTTTTGTTCATAATTTTATATTAAAATTGTGAAGTCACTTCATTATATTCTGTGTTAAAGATACATTAAGGGAGAATTTAAACTGTATATATAAAACTGCGAACGCCAGAGTGTCTGTTCTGAAAAATGATCCAAAAGCCCAACAGCACTTCAGCAGTCTACTACAGGGCAAAAAGTTACCTCTTAAATTTGTCCCTTTTGTCCTTCAACTCTTCCACTTCATTGTGCGTGAAGAGATCAGCAATGTGCGTGACAAGATTAGCGTTGATACAATTCATGTTACATGGCGTGGCCACAATAGCATTCATATTTTTATGACAATAATGAATACATTTTTCTACCTAGGAAAAACAGAAACATGAAAAATAATGTTAAGGAATTCTAGACAAAGCTATCTCAAAAGATGCACTCATTGCTTCAAGATTACATATTTTTAAAGTGTCTGGTGTTTTGGAAAACTATTTCAGTTCAACTCAAAAATAAAAACCAAGCCTCAGGTTTATCTAAAGGAGACTTTGAATTAATGTGATTCTGAGTTAGTTTATGTTCTCCTCCAAAAGGTTTCAACAGACCAGAACACAACTCCACAAATATTTCATCTTCAACAAGTGGTACCTTCCACTTGCTTGTAAAGAGAGAATCATGGCACACATTATACGTAGTATTGCCTGGATCTCAACTTCAACAGCTGTTTACTGTGTATTTAATTGTGGGTCATCCTGACAACAGAACTTTTGACAAATATTTTAACAAATAAATCAGCAGATATTACTTATACAGAGCTGGAGACCCAGATCGTAAATTGCAGAAGCATCATTCATGTAAAAAGGGTATAAAACAAAGGTATTCATTGATTTAATAATATTTTTTAATTAAACCTCTCAGAAGCCAGATACTGATGTTACTTAGATCAGTCATCAGAAGGCAAATCCAAGATTCCACTATCACATTTAACTTAGCCTGTAAGTGTTCTTGCATTGAGATTCCGCAAATATTAATTACTGCACTGAATAAGAAAGGGGCTAAAATCTCAACATTTTCTCCTTGCGTCATCTGTTTATGTAACAGCCAAAGCATAACAAACAAGCTGTTAGACACCTGGTAATTAACTATGCCCTTATGGCAGAGAATCTTTCTTTCTTAATACTTACTAATGAATCCATCTTCAAAAATTCAGAAGAAATAAGAATTGATATGACATTTGATGGTTCTAAAAGGCAACAAAAAAAGTTTTTTACATTAATTCTTTTGATAATTTTATACCACATCTCTCCCTCTGAATCTGTTTAAAGTGTTATTTTACCAATTAACCCGTCATTCCATCTTCCAATACGCAGAGCATTTCTCATTATAAGCAACAAAGTTTTGATTTATCATTTAGGTGGTCAGAGCACAACTAAAACAAACTGCAATTTATAATAACTGGAAAAGGTGGTTTCATATGGATACAATGACAAAACAATTACACAACAAGATCAACTTCCATCTGTAGCCACCATACCCAGCTGAGAGTTTGCTTAACATAACCTTTGCACTGCGAGCTATAATTCTAATCTCTTGGTTTGTTTATATTTTTGGCGAGCTATAATTCTAATCTCTTGGTTTATATTTTTTTTAAAAAATGGTAACCAAGGCTCATAAAAAGATTAAAAACTTGCCTTGAAATCATAAAGACAAAAGTTCTTCTACCATTGTATCAGATTACATTGAAATTTTAGAAAATAGTGCTGTTGTACTGATAGGGAGTAGAGGGGAAACAAAAAACCCACCTCCAACATTGATCAGTGTTTTAAAACTACCACTCTGTTCTTATTAAGAAGAGGTCTGAAGAACCTTAATGAAAAACACCAGATCCCAAAATATATTAGACCTTTTTCACAGCTTCAACTATCAGGATGCTTCCTCAAAACCATCAATGTTGACAAATTGGAGACATCTGTTACAATGACCAGAGGATCTCTGTTGCAATGCTTTTTTAACAAACGACAAACTTCAGTCAAGCAGCAGTCAGAAACAAAGAGACTGGGCTGAACTGTATCAAAAAACATTAATCTTCCATTAGCACAGAAAATAATGAACCTACAACAATGATCTACATGCTTTCTTTTACCTAAAATGGGCATTTCACTAGCTTCAGAATCTTTAGTGTTCCTTTTAACATATCTTATCAACCAGTCAAAGATGTGAACGTCACAGTGCACGGAAATGTCCACCTCTTCCCAGCGCTGGGCGTCCACTGACAGATATTCAGCAAAGTATTTCATTTCTGAAATCAAAAGGTCTCGAGGACACACAAAATCTTCTTTGAGGTTTTTTGCTTCATCGCACACATGGATCACCATATTTGGCCTCAAAAAGAAAACACGTCACAAACCAAATTAGGACCGTAAGCCAATTAGAAGACCAAAACCGATCAACAAAGATCTCGTCTCCAAATCTGGATCACACATTGCAACACTGATGTCACGAACAGATTTTTATCAACAGAAAGAAAACAAATTTCAGTTACTAACTATTAATACAAGCTATTAATAAAAAGTATTGTCAGACAGCATTGTCAGACAAAGAACACAAATGCATATCCTCTGACACATAATCAGTATGATTTAATTAAGTTAAGGGACTAGAGGAAGAAAACTTCTAGCTCCAGTCCCAAGTTTTGTCTCGTTTGTTATGGAATACCACCTGAATTACAAAGCGAACTTATTTGTTCTCTTTTTTTTAATTTTCTTGAAAAACTAGGCAGATACACATGCCTAAGGTACTGAGGCACCGAAGACAGTGACAACATACAATAGCCATTTTCATCCGTGGAAATTAAAATCATTTCATTGTATATTAAAAAGTCTATTTCTTAAGAAAAGGTCAAAGCTAGAATCAGCAAATGCTGTCTCTACAGAAAGATGGCTACCGTTAGGTTTCAAACCAACACATTATTCTACGTATACTTGCATAGTATGCAAAACAGGGATGTGATAGTGCGAAAAACAGTGATGTGCATGGCTATTTGAATTCGTAGTAAGATTTTTCATTTGCACTTTTCATTTACAGCTTTGTTTTCCCGCTTTTACGAATCTATGTTCACAGAACATTATTTTTTTAAATTAAAATGTTAGTGAGCATCAATCTTGTTTCATTCCTTTTTAAAATCACATTATGTTTCCCATTCTTACCGTAGCAATGATCAATCACTCTGTCACTATGGACAGATTTCTAAACAAGATATCCCTACTGCACATAAGAAATTCTCAAACCAACCCCTAGTATTTCTATAGCAATGTAAGCTTTCAAAATTCCTTACAATATTTATTAGGATGTTCCCAGCTGTTTTCTTTGTGATAGTAGAAAAGTAAAAGAACTGACAGAAAAATGTCTAAATTGCTATAATCTCCTAGATAACAAACACACAAAGATCTTCTTACCCCTGGCCTTCATCAGTGCTTTCTCCACCTTTATGCACAGGACCTTTCTCAGATTCTGAAGAACAATTCCTTGTGGAGGTTGTGCTGGGCCTTCCTTAAATGTAAGGAAAAAAGGCTGCATTAGAACAAAAATGTCTGACCTTTGGCTCTTCAGCATCTTGGAAACGCAACCGAAGTACAGCTCTCATGGTGGAGCAATGTTATGCAACTAGCAACAAATCTGTGTTACCATAATGGCTACCAGATAATCCAAATTCTTCCTCTGAATGCCATGCACAGGAAAATCAGAGCAGCAGCATTGCTGGATTGCCCAGACACTTGGCTGCAAATCCAGATCAGTCCTGTCTCAATACAAAGCAGTAAGATTCACACAGTCTTCAAGCATTTTCTTCTGGGAATGCAATCCACTCCTTTAGCTTTCCTTGTTTGCTGGGTAGGATGCGGGTCTTAAGACTGTCACATCAAAACTTCTGGTTTTGGGAAACTTTGCTGCCAGGATATAACAACTTGAGACTAACTCTGCTTCTTACCCGTAATTTCTGAGCTCTGGAAAGAAGTTTCTTCCCAACAGATGCACAGAAGTCTCTTTATTAAGATGTGTTTTTGCTAAGTTTCTCAAACACGTGGCTTAAAGCAGCAGATTATATAAAACTGCTCAAATAAAGCAGACCACGAAATTTGCCTAGTCCTAGAATTATATCATCCAGCTTATTCCAAGAATAAAGGACCAACAGATTGTCTTCATAAATGCACTACGCACAGTGGAACCTGGACACAAACCCCAGTGAAGCCCAGGAGGTCTAGTCATCAATTCCAGTGAGTTCTGGGTCAAGGGTTTAAACAACCCCAGTATTCAGACATTGAATAAGTTATCCGACTGCGACAAATGGATTACTGCAATCTGAAACTTCAATCATCTTGCTTATAAGTCAGAAAGATCATTATCTTTTTTTTTTAAATAACGGAAGCACGCATATCTGCCTTCCACTGATGAAAACCCATAAGGTCGTCATTTTCCATGATTGCTCCCTACTCTCAGATTTCTAGGAAAAGAGTTCCAGAAGCATCTTCCCCCTCTCATGTAATGGAAGAGGCTGTACTCTTCTGAAGAAGACTGAGATAGACCTTTTCACCTTATGGCTAAGTAACTATATAAGACCGATACCAAAAATTATCTGGAAGCCTTACACAGTTCAGAGCACAGCAATTATGCCCTTCAGGAAAGCAAAGTTCTTGCACCGCAGGCAGAAGAAATGAAACTTTCTCCAAAGATATAGCCTAAGGCCTTGCACAGTTAAGCCTTAATAAGGCCATAAAAGAGGGAACACAGTTAATAAAAAGGGAAGATTTACTAGACAGACCCTAGTAAATGCTTGGAAAAGGCTGGGTCAGTCACAGCCTTCACGCTAGGCATTCCATTGCACACAGATGACCTGTGCTAGCATTAAAACCGCCAAGGTGAGAGTCCTAGATTTTGACTGTAAGCTGAGTATTTTCAAGGAAGGGCCTGAGGAAAAAAAAATGACATGGAAGAGTTCTGTCTGCAGATATCAAGAAGTTTATTTTGAACACAGTTAAGTTACTTATTAAAGAAAAGGAAGTAATGCTGACAAGAATATGCAACGCAGACAAATTAACAGGGACGTCTGAACTTCCCTATCCATTTCTTCCTATCTCTTTTTTTCCCCTCCCCTCCAAAGCTTATAGATTGATTGACTTCTGAAAGTTAGTAATAAATACTTTTGAGTAAAAGGCTATCCTACATGCTTGTTTACTGCCATATCCACTCAAACGGACTTTACAGCAGTTTTGCCTTATAATTAGCAAGTAATAAATGAGCTTTTATAACTCAGCCAAAACCAGAATCCAGCTAAAAATGAATTTGGTCCAATTGCATTTTCTTGCTGTTACTTGTGTTTATAAACAAATCCAAACAGACCCAAAATTCTTGGTCCTAACAATAAACAGATGTGAATAAATCCACTAGGAACTAATTAATTAAACAAAAACCACTTATAAATAGGCTTTGCTCAAATCGCCAATTCTGAAATATGCAAGTATCTCATAAATATTAAGAAGATGAGTTCACTCAAGCCTGTGAGAAAGAGATTAATTATCCTAATTTCATATCAACGAATTACATATAAAAAGGGAAAATGATCTAGCCAAAGTCACAAAGAAACCAGAAAAATCTCAGGCTAGGATCTTCTAGTAGGAAACATTAGGATACTTAACTGCATCAATACTTATTACATCTATTACATTGTTAAAAAGAAAACATGCACTAATTGTCTAAAGAGTTCTATAAGCAGAGTTAGCTTGTTAACTGCCTACTGGGAAGTGACTAATCTTATAAGTAGCCACATGTGGGTACAAGAAGCATTTATTCCACATCATGCATGTAACAAGTACATAATTGAAAGCTGATTGGAAGCATTTTCAGACTAGATACCCCATATACAATTTTCAAATATCACCTCTTGATTACAGTTATTAAAAACATTTTATTTGTTCTCCAGCAAAGGTCAAGCAGCTGTTTTTCTTTTGCAAAGAAAGCTGCAGCACTGTGAAGGACATTGTAAAAGAGAAAATTTGTTTAAACACTTCTGCCTTCTTTATTTTTAAGACAGAAATTGTTTACTCATTACTGAAGCAAATTTCTCATGCAACACATTTACCAAGTCCTACAAGGTGCTGAAAACATCTCAGTCTACAATGAAAATCAGAGAATTACTATCACACAGTTAATTACAACTTCTTACAGAAGAAGTACTTAAGGAGATGTTAACATTATTTCATTGTGCTGCGATTGAAATACAATTATTCAGACTGGTCCTCTTCTGCCAAATTATTACTGGGACACGTAATTGACTAACACACATCATAATGTCATTGCAAGACCATCTTGCATCACAAAGTAGCTAGACTACGCTTCAAATCCTATGTAGCTGTCTTGTTGCAGAGCAAAATGGCTAACACAAGGCTTTTTGCTTTTTGCTAGGAGACAAGGGTCTGAGCTCAAGGGATCACCTTCTCAGCTTTCTGCAGCTTTTCTACACAAAACTCACTAGTTATTTTAATAACACAGCTTAACATGATTGCAAATGGCTGCAGGTTGAACAGTACAACACTTGGGATACAAAACAAGAGAGTAATTCCTCCCCCCACCAAAAATCCTAAACAGAGGATTCAGTATAAAGATTTATGCCTTTCGGAAGGACAGGCTATTAAAAATACCAAAACAAACATCAATTCTTAATCTAAACTAACTGAAAGAGACTTCATGTATGCATTATATTTATACTCCACTTTCTTTTTCAAAGACAAAGAAGCACTATTCCTGGGTGGACTGACCACTCGGGACAGGAAAGCATGCACATACTGATTATAATCAAAGCAAATATATTTCAGAATGACTAAAAACATACCAGTTATAGTAATGGAATCCTGCCCAATAGCAGGCTCCTGAAACTCTGTCTGTGTATCGAGCAAGGAGGATTTGATGTAGGTAGCTAAAGTTTCCACAGGACTCCCACCAGCAGCCATCAGGGGGTTATACTGGTTGTCAACAGGTGAACTTCCACTGCTTTTTAGCTCATCAAACCTTTTTGCACACTGTCACAAGATTAAATGATAGGACAATGAAGCAGTAGCTTTCAGTACATTTTTAATAACTATAATTTGAGACAGATACTGTATTTCATCTTTTGCACGTGAACAGTAACTGATATCAAATACATACTGCTTCCTATTTAGTTAGTAGTATCAGGAAAGTACATAGATATACAGTAAAAAAAAATAAGATTTACCATAATTAAATATTCTAACAGAAAGAGAAAAAAATAAATGGAACCTGTTTCAACCTTTATTTCCTTAAACCCTGTGATTTTAAGCCTGACCTTCAAAAGGGAAAGTTATGAGGAGAGTTTAAATTCCTCTTTCGGTAACTGGTTCTTTTACCATAAACATGGCAACTATTATTAAAAGTAGTTATAGTAATTGGTCATAATTACTATTCTTTTACTTTATGATTTCCCTTCTGATTTGGACAAATAGGACTGGAGATTTCCACTGTAGTTCTATTAACTTTCCATTCCGTGTTTTGACTAACTAGAAAGTCTTTCCATTTTGTACATTTGTACTGATACAATGACAGCTACAGGTTTGGTTCAGCAGAATCCTACGCACAGCTAATTTACACATACAAGTAAATCTACTTAATTCTACAGGTGATCCTCCTGTGACACAGCTCCTCAGGCTCCATTCAAGCAGCTGGTTTTATTTATTTATTTTCGATTGAGCTAACTGACATTACTGCATGCCACCTGCCCCCTTTGCGAGAGGTGCACACAGCAACATCCTTCTCATATTAATGTGGTGTCTCAAATTTGTAAGGATGCCAATCTACTACATACAACAGATACATAAAAGCACAGGTATATATTTACTTAATTGCCTTAAACAGGGAGTCCACATATTTGAGACACTTTGTTCTTTTAAAACAGAGTAATCAGACATGTACTAATCAAGCATATTATCTTAATTAATATGAGGAGACAGCTCATCTATACTTTTATAATTATTTGCTTAATGTGCATGGTCTGCAAATTGAAAGGTAAACAGCAGAGACCTCCCCCCAAGCGCTTTGCCAAGCATTTGAAAGGCAGTAACATTCCACATAAGCTTCTACTCCCAATAATTCACTTTTAATGTTCTAAATAAGGTTACACTGATGCCCAATAGCAATGCTATAAATGTGAGATGACACATTTGATTAAGTTTGCAAGAAAATACAGTTGGCTTGTTTTTTTCCAGCTTTGCTGAATCACAAGGGCAAAAGACATTTTCCTCTTTTAGCTTACTTCCCCTCAGAACTGAAAAATTTAAAAAAAATATTAAAAAAAAAGCAAGCATTTCACCAGGAAATTCAGCAATCCAGAAAGATTAAGTATACAGAGGTACTAGGTTCTTCCAACTCTGTTCCAACCAAAGAAAGAAAAATCCATATCTTGTAGAACCAAGCAAGAGGCAACTGCACTCTTAAATACCTAATGGAGATCCGTAACTCATACTCTCTTAAAATGGTCATGACAAGTGTAGAAAGTTACCAGGTTTGCTAATAACTATACTACAACCTACATAACCTTAGTGGGTACTGCCATCCTTTCCATGAAAATCCTAGCTATGTAATTTGAAATATGTTAACACAACTACCTTATTTCACTTTTTAATTTTTACTTGCCAGTAATTTTTGTTCTTATTCTATATCAGTTCTAATGAAATAAATGCAGAATGCATTTCTTAATTTCAACATTCAGGTTTCACAGAAACAAATTCCCCCCCCCCATCTACTCCTCATTTAACTTTTTTGATTCTTTAGGCATAAATTACTTCAGAAAAAACACCGTTCCTTTAACTTCAATGTCCTTCCCTCCCCCAAAGATGCTTTCTTCTTCATAAAGTATTGCTTAAAGTATACAAATTCTTTTATTAGTAAGTTCACCTCTTTGGATGTATATCCTGGAACTAGCCTTGCCACACTGTCCCAATTGATAGGCTGAGGAACACCAATTAGGGAACACAGGATCATATCCAAAACCATTTGATTGTTGTCATACGGAAAGTTATTATTTTCTGAAAATCCACGACTCATCTTTGGCTACTTAAGCCTAGAAGAGAAAATGTTATTAGCAAGACTTACTGCATGGTTTGCTAAAGCTTGATCTATGTTAACTGCACCACTCTATAAGTTACTACAGGAAATGCTTACCACAGCATTATAGTCAAGTTCTGAGGCTTTATTTGACAGAACTTGTGTATTCATATCTACATTCATATCCTCAAAACCCTGGGGGGAAAAGCAGATGTGCAAAACACACCAAAACCAACTCAACAGCAGCAGGCAATACCTGCCATTCCTTTCAGTTGTCTGATTCCAGGACAGATTCACACACTGAACCCTCCAATGCAAAAAAAAAAAAAAAAAAAGGCCTCCCGCAGTCTCAGAATAAACAGCCTAAACCACAGAGGAACATTTTAATTTAAATTCACTTACATTCAAATACACTTGCCTCTTCCCTCAAGCTTGCTACTGCTCAACTTTGGTCTCCTCTTGCTCTGCCTATTTGTTTCGCACGCCTGACTTCTATTATGTAGGAGCCAACTCAGGGCACTCACCTGAGGGCAATCAATAATACTCTGTAGCCAGAAAACACAACACCTGGAGGTCTTTCAGCTGTCATCCCCGTTCCCGTCCCCCTGTGCCGCTGGAGGGGAGGAGGTAGAGAAATGGGGAGTGAAGTTGAGCTCGGAAAAAGGGAGGGGTAAGGGGAAGATGGTTTTAAGATTTAGTTTTTATTTCTCATTATCCTACTCTGATTTGATTGGTAATAAATGAAATTAAATTCATTTTCCTCAAGTCAAGTCTTTTTTGCCCGTGTCAATAATCGGTGAACCATCTCTCCTTGTCCTTATCTCGACCCACAAGTCTTTTGTTATATTTTCTCTCCTTGGTCCAGCTGTGGAGGGGGAGTGATGGTGCAGCTTTGGTGGTGGCACCTGCCATCCAGCCAGGGTCAACTCACCACAAATTATCAGGCCAAGAAACCTTGTTCCTTCAGCTTCAAGTTCAACACCAAAACAAAGCATATAAGGACAGCAGTGAACACTTTAAAAATGCAGTTCTCCTAATTTCAAAAAAGTGTTAGGGTTTTTTTTTCTTTTTCTAAATGAATTTTATGTATAGCATCAGGAACCACAGTAAAAGTTCAAAGTACTGTTTTAGCATATGCTGGGAGAAAACTGCAGGCATTAATGAAGACTTCATATTCAAGTAACACACAGCCAAAGAGCTTAGTAAGGACTCATATTTGGAAAGCACTTTGGACCTTTTCCAAAGTACCTTAAACAGATCACATAAATAACAGAACCTAAAAGTAACATAGAGAATTTTGACTTAAAAAGCAAAGATTATAGAGAATTTCAGGGAAGATACACTTAGATGACACAATCACTTGTTACTAAAAGTATACTACACAGAGATGTTTCTTTTGCATTACCCTCTTCTCATGTAGCTAAAAGAAAACATGCTTAAAATATACAAAATAGCACTGATTTTGTTTCTGACTGGAGAAGCTATTCAGCACATTTGTGTTTGTATTGTTGGTAGAAACCAGTACCACAATAGCAGGTAACTGTAAACTTTCATCCTCTCAAAAGAGCAGCTGAATGAAACCATCAGAAAGAAAAAAAACAGAACCCACCAAGATAATTCTTAGGTTTCATATATGCATGAGATTAAAAAAAAACAAAAAACAAAAAAACCCCACAACACAGAAGACAAGTCCAATAGGAAAAGTCATAGCATTTTAGCAATTCTATCTATTGCAAAGTGTGCCAAATAACCATTTTTAAAGGACAAAGGTTCTTCACAGACAATATGAACCCAAACTTTCCAATTAAGATAGATGCCACTAAAGGTAAAGGTAGATCAGTCCCTTCAGTCACTGAGTTCTTAGCCCTCAAGTACTATCAAGTGGTGTCACTGTGGTAATTCCACAGTAGAGACTTCTCACCATCAGTGCACTGACAGATGTCAGTATCAATTATATTTACACCACTGAGTATCTACCATATCTGCTGTTAGGAAAAGAAATAACTGGGCCAGAACAGGTCAACATGAGTGAGAAATCTGAGTAGTTATAAAATAGGAAGCCCACTTCTTGTGCTACCTTGTAAGCCTGTAGCAGCTGGTTTAAAAATATGTTTGAATAAGTACATGATGGAGTATTAGAATCCGCTGATCTTGAACCATAAAATATACTTAATGAAAGTAAATTATTAGCGATGTCAATATTCCATAAATCACCATTTTAAGGACTAGTTCTATGATGCGATTATACTGGGTAATCAAAGAAAGAAAAGCAGTTACTTTGCAATAGTTAGAGTCTATAATTTAAAGGGAAAAATACAGTGTGTTTTGAGTACTTTACTTGTAACAAGTTTATGTACACATCAGCACTGTGGAACATGAAGCAACCCGACCATGAAGGGATGATGGGTACTCTAAAACGTAATGACACGTTCAGAAGGGATGAAGCCTTTATCTCTCAAAAATTTTTTATTCGCTTATTCTGTATATTAAAATACAGTTTTATATATGCTTATTACTGCAAAGATAAATGAAGGAGCATACTTAATTACAAGCATACAGAAGTTCAGTCTTTTATTTATATTCTGGAAAGAGCATGGGATTCCTTTTTGTGGCTTTATACATGATATTTAACATTTGCCTTTTGGTCCTTTAGGAGATCCTGTCAAAAGTATAGTTAAAGACACACACAAGATTCTGACTTATGCGAGAATGGTGCACCCCGTAAGAACAACATAAAGCCTCTAATAAATCATATTGTTAAGAGAGATCAGGCAACTTCTATAGATTCTCTCCAGTTTGCTACTCCTCCAAGTAAAGCTCAAGTTAACCCCTTCATCAACTATGGAAATTGGAGAAAAAAAAGTTTCATAATTGTTTAATTCTGACCAACTCATTCGATGTACACAATATAGAAAGATATGTGACAACAGGAATTCTTATTAATACTTAGAATTCTAAATTAAGTGGTGCAAAAGATTCCCAACACTTTAATATTTCACAAAACTGGTATGATTTAAATAGTTAATTCATTATGCAGGAAGTTGGTTTACATTACGGAAATGCACCACCTCATGCAAGACCGATTTTTTATTTATTTATTTATTTTTATTTAAAGCAAAGAATCAGTCTGAAAATGAAAAATTACTGTCCCCTTGCACGTGCGTGACCTGCAGGAAGGTAAAGATGGTGGGATGGGCGTGAGGTTTCATGCAGAACCTTTACATGCAACAAAGTGATGGTGCAGAAGGGGGGGGGGGGGAATAACAGTAACTTTGATTGTAGTTTGCCCGCATACTAGTCAAAACAGAAATTAAAATAGAATATTTAAATTAAAAAACAAACAAAAAAAAAAAACAAACAGAAAAACAGGGGAAAAGATAAATAACAAAAGAACAAGCAATTTTCTATCTAATCCCATCTAATAACGTCCACTGGTTTGGGAAGGGGAAACATACGCATTTTTGCTTTAGAGAACCTGCATACAAGCTGGCAAGACATGTTTTTAAACACATAAGAAAAAACATGCTGCCAAGGCTGGCAACTGCATTTCAGGCCTTTCAGTGTGAACACACACAATTCTCAGGCAAAAACCTTGCTATTGATAAGGCACCTTCTATACAAAATCACTCAAGTTTCTGGGGAGCTTTTATTGTTTGGTATCCCAGAAAAACCTGGAATTACATATCATCCATCACATTTATTCAAGTGAATATAAAACCTAAATTGTTTCCAGCTTGGAGCAGCACAGTTGCAGATCACAGGAAACTTATCAACTGACCCAAAGCAGCTGTTGAGCAAACTGAGGAGTTTCTTTGAAATGATCCACGAGGGGTGATAACAAGAGTTTAAGGAAGTCAGATAGCCTCCTTATTCTGTGTTTCACTCTTCAAATTTCTGCTTAAGCTAATTAACTCGTCTTTCATGGCCAAAACTAAAACCCTGTCAGTAAATGGAGATTCTTTATTACTTCATAGTAATTTCAGCATCACTTTTAAAACAGCACAAGGAAGTTCTGCTGCCAAAAGAAACAGCACTGACTTTCACTATCAAACCTTCTATTTCAGCAACTGCGAGCTGAAACAACAATAAGCACATCACCAACAAAGACCTTTATGCAAGTAATCTCACATTATGTGTTTTCACACTGTTTTAAAAGGTTCCTTACTTTTGGAGTCACTAAATGCCTGTAGTTTTCACCAACTTCATGAATCTATGGGGCTGGCCGCCGCCCGCGCTTCCGTCGCGATTGACTGAGGTGGCAGAACCGTTACACCAGGGCCGTGGCGTCACGCCTCGCGCCCCAGGCAACAAATGATGCGGTGCCAACCTCTTTTAGGTCAGCGCGACGTCGCACCGACCCTTCTCCTCGGCTGCCCGCCCCCCCGCCCCAGCCCAGCCCAGGCTGAGAGCTGCGCCCCGCGGGAGGAGCTCCAATACCCTTTTTTACGGAAAAAAAAAAAAAAAAATAATCGTGATTATATTCCCACGTGCAAAAAAACTGGCATGAAGGGAAAGCCTGGGTGGCCCTATAACATGTCAGAACGTCATTCACCACCCGCCAGAATAACGCATCGGGTACAAGAATTAACCTCTCACTATGAGCACACCATTGAATGAAGGCGGAATTTGTGTCAAAGCCCTCTATTGCAAAGACTGCGCTGCACCCACGAAAAGGCTGAACAAACACACACACCTTAATTTCAACTCTTCCCAGGTTTTGAGCCCATTAAATATTTGATACACTTATAAAAGCAGTAACGGAGCATCTAAGTTGGTGCTAATTACCGGGAACAGCCCAACCACCCAGAGCCGTTCAATGCTCCTCTCAAAGCAGATGAAGTTCCTCTGCGAAGGGTCAAACGGTCCCAGTCCCGCCATTTCCTCCATTGCTGGATTGTTCCCTGTCGCGGGTTTCCTACTACAATCAAATCTTCCCAAACATTTTAAAACTACTTCCCCCAGGAAGCCACCCGTGCCCGCTAGGGATCAGCCCAGAGCCTCTCTTCTGGTGTGAAATATGTAGGAATACTCCCCCAAACCCATCTTCGTGCCTGCCCGTGTCTAAAATCCACTGTGTATCACACCATGCAACTTCTGTTCCTCCTTGGCATTTCGGCAAGAATCACCGAGAGAATCATGGTCACAGGGATATTAACCATTTTCTTCAAAAAAACCCCACCCCTTAAACCCCAGAGTAATTAATACATTAAGGACACAGAATGCCAAAAAAAAAAAAAAAAAAAGGCACAGAGAAGTTCAGACAAAGGATTGCACCAATCTAGGAAAGTCTATGAAATTTGAATTCTTAAAACAGTATGAAAACTGCCTTTGGGTTTCAGTCAAAGTATAAAACATGCCTGAGTTCATACTGTCCCACAGCAATCCATAGGATAAGCTACTGCTGCAATACTGCTATATCATTACGACATCACTTCATTGCACTATAAATGTAGGCCTGATGGTATGTCAGAGAAGTGGCAACACAGTTCTTGAATTCACCTGTGCTGTTAGGCAGAAGTTCAGTCCCTCTTTTTTTTTTTTTTTTTAAATAGGAAAAAACCCCACCAATATCAGTATTTGAGAAAAAAAAACAAAAAACCCCTCAGTATCTCCAATTTTTCTCATTTGATAGTCTAGAGACTACGTTTGTTCAGTTACCAATAATTCGAAGGCAGTGGAACTAGCTCTTTGTTTAAAGCATTTTCATTTCTAAAACTGAAAAAAAAAAAACCTGTAAAGATCCCCTTTGACAGCATAAATAAACCATGTCATTTGCTTGAGTCTTACCGTTTTGTGAGTACTGTGAAATTTAGGGAACTTTAGCATCTCAAAGGAGCATTAAGAACTGTAAGATAAGAAAGATACAGGGGTGCCTCGCATTGACATCACACTTATGTTACTAGTTCAACCGGTTAGGTGAGTAAGTTTGTTTCAAGAAGAGATTATCCAGCTGCTTAAAAGGCTGCGATCGATCGGTATGCCCACGGAATCCAGGAGACACATTTATCATCCCAAACCTGCTCCAAATCCGTCTGCAGAAGAACCAGTCCCAGGACACATGGGTGAAAAACACCCCAGCGTTATCACCGCCTGTGGACACACGCGATCGCTACCTGTGGTTACAGGCCAAAATCGCTGGCCAATCCCAACACATGGCCACAGAAAAAAAATGGAAGGAGCTACTTAAAAACCATACACTTTTGTGTTATCTACGTTTTGTAAAATAAATGCAGTTCCGCTACTGTTGCGGACAAGAGTGTTTCTACAATAGCTATGGTGTGTCAAGATAATCACTCTGTTGGTTTCCAAGTTTGTACCTCTTCTGGAAAATTTTCATTGTGAACAGATCAGATTTATAAGAAACTGTATTTTCGTTGTATTTACCTGACTAGCAAATTTCACCAAAATCACCAAGTCAAAGTCTTACTAGCTCAGCTGCAGTCTATCTCCACAGAAGGAAGAGGTTTTGAACCTGCGCAAAAGAATTAGACAATTTTATTAAGTTCTACTAGACAAAGAAAATATTTTAAATTTATTATTCAGAAACCTGAACAAAGTTTTGAAGGTGTGCACGTTCATGTACTGCTAGCACCCAGAGAACCAGTCAAGACCGGCATTTGTGATTAGTTCAGACAATAATCAAGCATAAAACAGTTGGTATACTAAACAGTATCAATACGATTAAAGTAAGATTAAACGAAAGCCTTATATAAACAAAGGTCATAGGTCTGTTACAGACTTCTTGGTCTGCTACAGGTACATAAGTAGTTCCGAGGAATAACTGAAGTATGTACAGAGCTTAAAATAAGAGTCAATTGCCTAATGCTTAAGTTTAGCAATATTTCAACAGCATTTTTTTTTTCTGATCTCCTCTTCTACATACTCTTGCTGCAGCCACACCTGCTCCTTTTAGTCTTCTCACCTTTCTAAAGTTGTGCAAGTCTTTAGCAGCCTGTCAACCAGCCTCCCTTTTTCAATTAGCATTCATTTTGGTGGGTTTTCTGGAGCCTGACACATGGGCAGAAACATAGACAGTGAAATTGGAGGACTCACATTTTTTCCTGATGCTAGTTTGTACATTTAAAAAAAAAATAAAAATCTTAAAGCACAGTATATCTTTTACTTCAATGAAATTTTGATACCCTTCTGCAATCAGTACAACTAATTGTGACTTAAATAATTTACTTCATTTCCTCAGCCTTCTTTTCCCCATTAAAGTAATCACAAGATTAGAAGGATCAAAATTCTTGTGAAGATTCAGCAGATACAGTTATGACAGTTAGCGATGGGTAGACTAAGTCAAACTACTATAAATACAAGTCAGTTATTAATAACCTATCTTCCTACTACAAGAATTGTTTTCAACATTGTATGAAAGTGAAATTAAAAGCACCTTTTTAAAGTTTCTAGTTCTGTCTTCCCAAGCAGGAAAACAGAAGTCTACTTGAAGGGACACTCTACAAAAAGTTTGGGGTTTATTTATTCGTTTATTTAAAAGACCATTCCTCTGATTGAAATCTTTCACTGACACAAGAAAGGCTGACAGTCCATTAATTAAGTCTCACAACAGTAAATTAATTCCCTCCATGAATACACCCTCTAAGCAGAACTGTAAACTTGATACCTCCCTCCCCCTTTTTTTTCCTCTATGTATTTTATATTTCAGGATTGTTTGGTATTTTCATTTCAACAACAGATGTCATTTCCAAATATAGATAATTTTCTTCAATGCCCTGGTACACAGGGAAATGTCTCAGGAACGTGTTCTGCTTTAAACCTAGTTTCAAGTTTCTCATTTGCCCTTTAACTACTCTTTCCTTTTCTTCTGCACTTGGAGATCTAACAATCTAGCAAAAATGATTCTTTATACCGTCTCCCAACACCTGAGCACAACCAGTTAAATTCTTGCTCTCATCATCAATGACAGGCATTCAGAGATTACTTTAAAATCGCAGGCTTCAGCGTAATATCCATCTTTTCAGCCACTCTACCTCAATAAAACTGTGCTCACTTCAGTTTTTCTTGTCAGAGTTTTTTTTGTGGCGAACAGAATTCTAAGAACTCAAGGCCAGCAACTGCAATTGCAGTACAAAGCTCTGCTAACACATAATGGGTGTTGAAGATCTCTGTAGAAACAGTCAAACTGAAACTACTGGATCAATTAAGCAAAGGCACATGCTCTACTTTCACTAATACTTTTGAGTAGCTTTAAAAGAAAAGCTATTTTAATGATTAAGAGAAGCTTTTGTTATTTAATCCATTGCTCTAACCTTCAGAAGCTCAACGTTATACATATATGCTCAAAGTTTTAATTATCTGTGCTTCTTTAAAAAAAGAAAAACAAAACAGTATTTCAATACAGAATTCTCAAACACCAGTATGAAGAAAATACTAAATACTTTGCACAGTCAATGTTTTTATGGCTTTTGATAAACCAGCGCCCTCAAACTTCATAGGCAGATGCAAAGTTTACCACCTGAAAGGCAGCATGAAGAGCTAACTCCGAGACCTTAGCTAACTGAGACAATTAAGCAAGAAACTCTACTTTTTCTTTGCCACTTGAATTACATTAAACTTCCCCCAACCCAGCGCTTTCCTGCTGCACTAAAAGGCAGGATAGGTATTTTTGACATTCCTACAAAACCGATAAAGAACAGAAATAAGCTGAGATGCAGATGGTAGTTGATAGGCAGTTAACAGGCTACAACCCAAAATGGCTAGGAGTGATGCAAAGTTAGTTTACTGCAGAAGGGAATAACAGTAAGTGCGCTGGAAAGAGCCTGACCACAGGATACCCTTTATTCTACTGTTATTTTAATAAACAAAAGAGAACTGGTTACAACTACTACTGAAGCCTCACTGCTGTTCCTTTCTAACTGTATTTCTCTCCCCTTTCTCACAAGTCCCTTTTTTATAAGGGTATGGTCTTTATGACAGAAGCCCTACTTCTTACTTAAAACTTCTAACAACTCAACTGTGTTACCTAAATCTCTTGCAATTCTCCTTCCTTTCAGGGGAAACAATGCACTATTACTGTTTTATGGTCCTCAGTGTCCAGGTTTGGAGGACATCTTACAGATATCTATCTTTCCTTTGCACTTCTATTGAACAGGCCTCTTGTCAAGCTGACATTCCAATGAAGACTACTGGATGTTAATCTCCAGATTTCACCAACAGTTTGTCTCCTTAATAACAAGAATAGGCCAGCAGTCCCTTTTTTTTGTTTGTTTTTTTTTGTTTGTTTGCTTTGTTATAAATGCCTCAATTCTCCTCATCTCAAGATCTTAGAGCTACTGCCAGGTGGTTGGGTAGAGTCATTAATGTACAGCCTTAAGTGAGTCAAAAATAAATACTACAAATTTGAGCATTAATTTCTCCATCCTTTCACCAGTCGGTAGCAGCAATAACTGGTACAGACCCATCAGTGTTCCACTACAATGCAGATTTTCAACAAACCCTAAGTTTTATCAATAAAGCACAGTTCAGTTGCTTTGTTGATGAAAGTGCATTAGAGTTCCTGTTTCTCTCCGCTAACCACAGTGGAGTCAGACGCAACAGGAACTTTATTACTTCCAGCAAAAACAGAATCAAAAGCAGCTTCCTGCTCCTCTAAAGTCACAGTAGCAGTGGGTCCTCTAACAGGTGTGCCGGCAAAGGCTGGCCGTTGCTCTGGAATCCTTTCCACGTCCACTGTTTTCCTACCTCTTCTTTTGCCCAGGATTTTGATGTAATTAGCTGGCACGAGTCCTGTTGTTTGGCCATCGTAACTAGCCAAAAGCCAACCACGGATTTTGGGTTGTTGTTCTGAAGAAGAAAAATGCAAACACATCAAGTTACAAAGCAATTCAAAATACATTGTATTTGTGCCTCAACTGCACCAGAAGGTCGATGACACAATAGCTCACCACGCAGAAAAAATAACTCTGTGATAAAAGGCAAATACAAATTACTTCACAAGGGAAATGGCTAGGATCTGCATTGGCGAGGTGAGCTGAAGAGTACTGTAAAGCACAAGCTGTTCTGAAATCACCGCATTGCCAATGCCTAGAGATTTTCACAGTTGTGTACCACATGCGAGGAAAAGGTAACCACAAAGCACTCCCTGAGTAAGTTTAGGCTGTGCCTTATCTTAGGGAAATTTAACAAAATTACGCAATAAGCTGTATTACAATGCAAGTAATAACTTATGGGGGAAAAAAATCAGTATGGATGAGGAGTTTGGTCATATAAGGTGGGGGGGTTGTTTTCATTTTCAGACTCTAACAATATGACTTACTTCACATGCAATTAGAAAATTAATACAAAATTAAGAGTTTACCTTTGGGTGCTAATTTTAGCATGTCACCAGCACGGAAAGAAATTTCTTCTTCTGAGAGAGCACTGAAGTCATATTCTGCTCTTCCAACTACATGATCATCTTCTCCACTTGCCCAGTTACTAGATACTGCTTCCAAAAAGAAATTAAAAGGTTACTTGCTCTGAATTATAAAGTGCTGGTTTTTTTTTTTTAAAGGAAAATGAAGAAAGCACCTTAACTTCCTTGCTAAAACTTTTCCAATAGAGAATTGACAGGAGTAACAAAGCATGATTTTTTGGGTCAATCCAACCGATACTTTTCCCCCCACCCCAAGTGCCACATCTAATAGAAAGGAAACAGAAAGGAACTATAATTTTGGAATCACACAAAGCTTACCAAGAAACTGCATCCTAATTCAACAACAGGCTACTTAAACAGGCTGTTACTTGTATCACATGCCTAAAACTCAGTATTGTACCCCAGTACCTATTGACTTTATTATTGTAGTAGAAGATTAGTCGCTATACATGTGATAACAAAAGGAACGATATATGCTGCACTTCTCTTGCGCTACAGCTCACCTGTTTCTTCGTCACTGTATGTAGAAAGTAGTTTCCAAATCAGATAGGGACCTCCCATTATGACAGCAAAGAACAAGAAAATGGGCCAGGATTTTGCAGAGTTAGCCGCCTTGTCTTCAAGGCCAACGCGAGCTACAGTCCCCTCACTTTCGGCCCACAAATCCTCATTCTCAGAACTCTTCCGCAGACCTAGTAATCGTTGTAGACGTTGGTAGAGATATCTTATAGTTCTCACCAAAGCAAAAGCTGAAAACACCTTTGTGAAGTGTACTTTGAGGCGGGAGAAGTGATTGGCGACATCCAACACAGCTCTGAAACTGTTGTACACAGCTGAAAAGGTAGCATCCATCATCATGCTGACCGAGGCAAAGGCATGCACAATACTTTCAATGGACTGAAATGCACCTCTGCTGCTCTCTTCAGCC
>NW_009648550.1:4381574-4384041 GCF_000708025.1 Charadrius vociferus | reverse complement strand
GGAGGAATATCATCTGTACGAAAGCGGTTATAACCCAAGCCACCATATCCGTAACTGTAAGGACTATAGCTTCCATAAAAAGAGGTTCCATATGAACCATAGCCTGGAGAAAAAGAACTACTATATGCTGGCCTGAAAGTGCTCAGACTACTGCTTCCCGTTTGCTGTGATGGTCTTGGCAAAATAGGTGGAGGTATTCGCGCAACTGTGGGTTGTCCAGGTCTGGTCAGCAGGTTGTCACCCAAGTCAGCAGACCTAAACAAATTCAGACAAGCAAGATCAGCACTCAAAATAAGTTTGTATTTTCATTTCTTCAGAGTTCTTGGCTAACTATATGACAGTGTGTTTTGGTAGTGCTAGGATAGGGAACCTGGTAGCCAAACGCTCAGTACATTGAGTAACATTTGTGGGAAGTAAAAATTCCAGTCAGAAAATACAGGTCTGTTGGGGGAAAAAAACCCATAATGAGATAGTCAGTGTATACGTGGAACCACAGCATATCTGAAATGTACACATTCATTTTATTTATTGTATTGACTAAGAAAGTATGAAATGCCACATCTAGATCCATCAAACTTGATGCTATAAAAACCAAGGTCATTTTTCTACACAAAAAAGTACTACCTCATATGCACTACCAAGAATATTTATGGACTTTTCAATCTGAAAGCTTTATTTCTAATACTAGTTCTCAGCTCTTCTATTATACAATGAGTCAATGATACAGCAGGAAGGAAGTTTGAGAGCTCCTTTGAATCCACCCTTAGAGAAAAGGGTGGTGTGACCTAATTGAGAATCTAAGGAATTACACAACAACATATGCAAGGGCTTTGGGTCCCCCCATTTCCCCCTCTAACCAAACTATCCAATTACCTTTATGTAGCATGTCAAGAGATTGAATGTATTACTGTTAACTGTTGTCAAAAAGAGGTATTATGAGTCAATTATTTGTTTTTAATTTAGTAAACTTTTACTCCTTTGTATGCCCATAAGTTTAAGTCATTTCATCTATGCCCTTCATAATAAGGCTCTGCAAGTACTAGACCGGTATTTGAATTCTGTCAAGTACCTGTCTAACTTTTGCTGTTTCATTAAAAAGCTAATCACATATTATCATCCTGTAAGTCAAACATTTTGGTCATTTCCCATGTTTACTGCCTCATCCCCTGACTTTCCACTTCTGCAGTCCAGTAAATTCACAGAAAAGAAAAAAAAAAAAAGAAAAAAAGTCAAGCTTGAATTGCTATGGAGCTGCTTCTTTCTGCACTGCTTTCAGTATGAAGCATACTTGCTATACTATTTATTTCCGTATAAGGAAGGGAACTACTTCGTCTCAGCAAAACTTACAGGTTTCCACAGCAAAGAATAATATTTATATCTTTACGCTGTTCGTTTTTTCCATCACAGACTTTAATTCTCTTAGCAGTTAAAAGTAGAAGCAAAAATAAGTTATTACCACAGAAAACAGAGGTACTGTAACTTAAGTCACACTGTATTGCCCTTCCCGATAGTCAACTTCAGTCACGCTACATTCCCCTTCCCAATAGTCAACTTAGGACACCTCACTTTAAAGCTGCTTGAAGCAATTTAAAATGAGCTAGATAATCCCACCAATAAAAATTAACATCAAATTTCTTGCTCAGCAAGCTTCAGCTTGCACTGAAAGCAGCTAAGTTTCTGTTGAATGTTTAGTCTCGGGCTAACCTTTTGCCCAGTTTCAGCTCACCCTAATTGCAATCCCTGCCATGAAGTCTGAAACAAGACTGATCTAGAACCGCCAAGCTTTCCTTCATATCTGATGAAAAGAAAGGAGTTTACAAATGCAACATCCTTCTCCGTGAACAGGTGGGATTTTCTGTAAAAGCTCTGATTCCCGGGTGAACACACCTGAGACAGATATACACGTACACCTTTTTCCAGTTCCTGGGGATGACGCACAGCTTCTCCACTCCTGTGGAGGCACGCAGGCTAACACAGCTATATCATCCCCAGGAACGGACGGGCACCTACACTTTGTCCACTCGTGGCAACACGTCCAGCTTTACCTTCACCACGTTACACACGCAGCTTTCTACAGACACGAGTAGGGTTTGAAGCCAGTACCTTTCCGGAGCCTCTCACACCCTCTCTGCGCTGAGAAGGGGAATCCAACCAGAGACACACACCCACCCCCCTCCCCGCCGGGCGCAGGCAGGGCAAACAACCCCAAACCACCCCAGCAGGTAACCCACCCCACCCCCGGGCCACCCAAACCCACAACCCCCCTCAAGCTCTGCTCAGCCACCAGCTGGCGGAGGCGCTGCCCGCCTGGGCCCGACCTTTGAGCTCGCCTCAGGGGAGAAGGCCAAGGAGGCGGGAGGCCCGAGGGGGAGTGTGAGGCGCAACCGCCCTGAGGGGGCGAACACACAGCCCCGCCACAGACAGGGGAGACCCGGGGGCCGGCGCACGGCACTCACTGGAAGGCCGG
>NW_009648550.1:4367345-4381046 GCF_000708025.1 Charadrius vociferus | reverse complement strand
CGTCGCGATGGCGTGCCCGGTTGTTGTGGCGGGGGCGGGCGGGGGCTGCGGTGTGGTGGTTCATCTGTCAGTGGGTGTTGCGGAATTCCACGTGGAATTCCTCTGCCAAAGGATGCAGAGGCGAAAGGATTTCGGAGAGGCGCTGGAGAAGGATTGGAGGAAAGACCTGTTAAGGTTTACCGACAGGCAAACCACCCGAGGTCAAAGGAATCCCCCCAAACCAGAAGTTAGAGGAGGCAGGGAGCGCTCGGCAGAGGTATATGCCCTGCACACACATGTTTTCCCGTGGCCTCTCTTTATCCCCACTTTGGGTGACAGGAGACTGATTGAATCTTTGGTCTGAAGAGCTGTGGTTATTCTTACGTGCCTCCTAAACTTTCCTGGATACCCAGTAAGGGTGAGCACCTCACTGGGAATCTCTCTTTGTCCGTATTTTTCTAAAAATGTAGGAACTTAAGTTTGCTGAGAGTTCTATCTTGATACTAAATTTTGGCCAAAGAAATCAGTCTGCTCTGAAGTTCTGGGCAGAGAGAGCAACGGGAAGCTGAATTATCCATAATCTTTTAGGAAAAAAAAAGCGTTGTGAGATCTCTCACAAAAACAGAAGTCCTATATTTGAGACGGGAAATAAGAAATCTCAAAAAATTGAAAGGGCTAATGGATAGAAAAGACTTCCTTTGCCTTTAGGGCTTTGTATGACAAAAGGGAATGGCATCTGGTTTTTGATTGTTTGGTGGGTTTTTTTCCTGTGATTTTTTAAGAGTTTGATTCTTTAATTGCTACAGTTTTAGAAGGAATTTTCCGTTTTACGTTAGGCTTAATATGTCTTAGCTCCACCTGCCTTGTCCATTCAGTAGAGAGTAACATGTCATGTAATGCACTTGATCAAAGATAAAACTCTGGGCAAAAGCTCAGCATACCTTTGTCAGAACTCGACTTCAGATTTTTCTGGGAAGTACAGAAGCTTTTCCCAGAGTCAGTGGTCTTTTTGGGTTGGTCTTCCAGTTCTGTTGTGCCTTTGATTTAAGGCAAACATGTATCCTAAACTTTCTCTAGAGGACAAAAAAAATCCAGTGATTCTAAATAAAGCGCAGTTAAGTGAGTCCTTTTATTGCTGAATTGCTGAGTTGTGTTTATTCTATGCTTTTTTTTCTTTTTTTTTTTTTTTTTTAATTTTAGAATTACCCAGCATGTCGTCACTAACAGAGAAGGACAGACCAATTGTTCAGCTGTTATTGAACACTGGCACTTGCCCACGATGTATTTTGAGGTTCTGCTGCGTGGGATCGCAGACGCTTTATAGATGTCCATACAAGGTTTGTTCTTTGTATTCCTAGTTAGAACGTGTGAACATATGAATGCGGTGTTCTTTGCACTACCTTGGAGGAGAAGGTGGTTGTATTCTCGGGGTCTTTGCCTGAGAGGAAAACGTTTTGCGAAATGAGTTATGAAAAATGACTGCTGCTACACTGTGCAATTTTGAGAAATTACAAGAATCATAGAATGTAACAATTGTTGTGGGTTAAATGCTAAATTTTACTGTGAAAGTTGCTATGTATTCCCTGAAAACACCAGAAAACAGCGTGTTAGCTTTTGCACAGCATGGCTCTACCACTTTTGAAGCAGAACAGGTATGACTGTTCCCTCTGTTCTTTTTTTTTTCCCTTTAATGTAATAAGTAGCAAAGGATCTGTGGGCAGTGCAGCTGATGCAGAGGAGGAACCATCTATGCTCCAAACTTTTTTGCCTCATACTTCCTTCTTTTTTCAGTAGTACTGGTAGGGGGATGTAACTGAAGAATTGTGGAGCACAGGTTAAGGATAAACCTTCCTTTTTCAGTCAGTCAAACACAGTGTTATTAGGCATCCTTTTTAGCTGACTTTAGTGCTGAAATTCAGTGTTCTTCAAAATGTTCCTAACTGTGCACAATCGTTATTGCCTTTGTTCTTGTATTTGATACTTCTCAACTTGTTTTTGGCTATTTGGTCCTCCTCAGTATTGGTTCTTTGAGACCTCTCTCATTGTATAGGCCAAATAAACATCTCCATTTACCTGGTCTAATCCCTTGTCTTTATGCTTCCGTCTTCTGATGTCTGTCTTGGTTGTTTCACCTTTGTTCAAGTTTAGACTCTCCAGAATTCATTTGTAATACCTTTCTTCCTTATACTTTTCCATTTTCCGTCAATCATTTGAGAAGTGTTCATTCTGTATGCCATTTTTTATTCTTTTGCATCTCTACCTAATTTTCCTCTGACTTGCAACAACACATTAACTGCTTTCTTTGTTACTGAAGACTTTTTAATAAATCTTTCTTTCTGAACTGTGTCTTGCCTCTGTCGCTCATCCTTCCTAGAATTCAGAGACATGCAGATAATTCTCCTTGCAGGCACATCCTTTAATTTTTGTAGACTTTTCTCTTTATATTAAGTTCTTCCTCTATGTATTTAATTTCACCCTCGCCTGTATCTGCTTTCATTTTCTTCTCAAACTATACTAGCCAACTCTCTTCCTAATCATCTGGGCTAATGGAGTTAGAGGAATTAAATGCTAACATAATCTAAATGACAAAAAGGTCATAAACATCTATTTTCATTGAATAGCGATGGGGCCAAAGATAAATGTATTTCTGCAAGTCAGGTCTGTTAAATGTTTTCACTCTTCTTGGATGATAAAGAAGTCTGTTCAGCAAAGTTCAATTTCTCTGGATAACAATTTGAGAGCAATACAGCTTGGAGCTTTTTATTGCGTAGATGTCTTTTGGTATAAATTCCAAGTTATTAATTATATACACAAAGGCTAAACTGGAATGGTTAGTACTGCCTTTTAGAATTGTGTTTGTAAGCGCTTGTTACATCATTGGAGAAAAGAGGGAAAGCCAACAACAGTATGATTCCTCTGTTTGTGTTAGGATTTGATGAAGGATTTAAAAGAATTTTTGAAAAATAATCAAGAAAAAGAAGATACAGTTTGTTCTGATGTAGTTGATCCACCTTGTAAGAGAATCAGACTTGAACACACAGAAAAACAGCCTGATGATCTGAACCACAATGGAGCGCTACAGCAGATTCCTTCGGTTATCAATGAAAATACTGCAGTGGAGAACTCAGTTATAGAGGTTTGCAATGTGTGTTTGGGAATTCTTCAGGAGTTCTGCGAGATTGATTTTGTTAAAAAGGTAAATAACCAGTTCTTAATCTTTATGTGTACTTTTATTGGAGCTTGAGTATATTGGGGCCTAAAATATAGAGCTGGTGATTAAAAACACCGTGCAGTTAAACAATTGAGAGAAAGAAACTGGAAAACAAACTGAAACATTTACCTGTTTTGAATATTTGAAAGGTAGATGGCGCCATTCAACTATGTACTGCTTAGTGAAAGTGTTTGCATACCTCCTGTGCAGCTGGGAAATAAAATTTGTCAGTGTGACCATATTTTGCGCAGAGCTTGTCATAATGTAACTTTTCAAAAAAAGAGCATTGTGGGTGCAGTGGAATGATTGCTAGGACCACATTTTCCTAATAAAAGAACGAACAGATACCTGGTTAGATGAATTTAGGAGATAACCTGAGGTTCAACTGGTTAGATTACAAGGAAAACCTGATTGTAAATAGTGACCTCTCTTTACTTTTGCTATATGAAGGGAAAATAAAGAGGCATCAAACACTGTGCTCTTCAGCTTAGTCCCTGGTGTTCCACATGCTTCTAATACAGCATGAGTCTGTCTTTACCATGTACTACTACTTAGAAAGTCACAGAGGAAGAAAATGTTTTGGTGATGCAACCAGCTGTAGACAAAGGAGAAAATATGAGTTAGGAGAGAATATGGGCATAATGAGTGTTGCAGACATCATTTCTGAGCCACAAAATTGCTTATGTGACAAACTGAAATATTAGTGAGAAAAATCCCACTTGCATTTGAGATGTTGAACAGAATTTTAATAGAAAATAATTTGGTTTAATAGCATGAATATATCTAAAAATGGGGCTAAACAGAAAGCATAGTATATAGTTTCTGTTCAGCAGTGCATGATGTTTCTTTTTTGTTTCCAATGGCAGAGTATATATATATTTTTACAGAATCCACTTCTAAGACTTGTTTCAGAGCTACTCTTTTAAGTAGCAATGAAAAAATCTGACAGCATTTGTTAAGGCACCACAAAACCTGATTATTTTATAAGGAAATTTCCTTATCTGAGATGTTCATTTCACCTTGAAAGCTTAGCATTCATCTTTAACATTCACTAAAATTACTGACTATTTGGGCGGCTTCTTCATGTGTGTTTAAGCTTACTTTCAGTAGGGACATCTAGCCATCAGCTCTTGCTAGCCTACTTTAAAATGTTTGATGTGTGTTTGGGTTCTTACTTTATTTCCAGTGACAAACATGATTTTTTATGATGAAGAGTGATTATGAATTAGTACTGTGGATACCTGTTTTGTTCCTGTCTTATCTCAGGATCTTAAATATTTTTGTTGTCATAGAATTGTGTCACTGTCATGAGGAAAGACATTCTGAGTCAGCTGTTCTAGCCTTTGGTTGCAGTGGTGTAATTCATTGCTCTAAGATTTCAGTAAGCAATTGGTCTCAGCCTTAAAATGGCGAGTTCAGTTGTTTCGTAGAAATAAGTATGCAGTTTATTAGTAACTTTCTTTTTTTTTCAACAGAACAAAAAAGCTTGTATTTCAATAAGTTGTTAGGGATTACTCTGGTTTGTATGTTTGGCGTCTATCTGAATGTGTATTAACATGGATTTATGGTGATTATGTTAGAATAAAGAGTATCCTA
Organism: Charadrius vociferus; assembly: GCF_000708025.1. Lineage (NCBI taxonomy): Eukaryota > Metazoa > Chordata > Aves > Charadriiformes > Charadriidae > Charadrius > Charadrius vociferus. The sequence continues at coordinate 4,376,260 of NW_009648550.1, read as the reverse complement.
AAAGATTATCAACTCAGTTCCATCGCTGTGGTTTAATATTAAAATCCTTTGCTTACAGGTGTGCCAAAAGGTTAATTCTGCTGACTACCAGTTCACTAGTTTTGTATTTTCTGTGTCACTACCCCCACAGCTGTCTGTTAGGGAGGTAAGTGTTTACAGATATTTCTTCATAACTTAAATGCATATTGAAGAAAGTAACTATGGAATGTACAAGCTGGAGGTGGTTTGATTTTTAATTGCTATTGTTTAAAAAAACCAAAAACACATGCTCGAAGTGAAGTCTGCTCTCCTCTTCCTTGTTGGTGAGTATTATTTTAATTAATAAAGTGTCTGAGTCACTTCAGTTTTCAGTTAGCCCTGGAGTTACTTTACATCTGAAAATCTAAAAGGAGTTTCTTTAAACCCTCGGTGTATTGTTTCCTTTGGTACAGATGCCAGCTCTGCTTTGTGGTTCTTCTCGGAGAAGGAACTGCACAGCTGGTGCCTTTCCTGAAATAAATGATAATTGGTAGTGCAGAATACAAATGAAGGAATTTGAAGATGAACTCTTTAACTGTTCTGCATTTTAAATTATGTGAAAATACACATTTTAATAGTCACCTGTCTTGGGCATTGTTGAAAGTCTATATTTGTAAAACTACAGTTTATAGCAGTTGTAAAACTACTGATTTTGATGGCAATTTTAATCAAACAAATTGTTTACATTTCAGTCATTTCATTACCGAGGATAATGATAATATGGAGGCGTGTATAACCCTGGTAATTTTTTTTTTTTAAATTGAGGGAGAATACCAAACATAGTATACCTTGATCGATACAGTGACAATTTTTGCTTAGTTGTGAGACGTTTTACGATGTTCCTCTGCTTTCTGATATAAAGTGAGGTAAAAATACTATTCTAAAGGGCAACATGTAAATCTTTATGATGGATGCCTGCTGTGGTAAAATGTAGTGGAAGCTTCAGTGAACACGGCAGAAAGAGGTGTAGGATGTCTTGGATTTATATATAAACCTGTGGTGAGGTCTATTCTTATCCCACACAATTTGATTGTTAATTGATCTACTACACTTTTAGTGTTGATTTGTACTGTTAGTTCTGATCTCTCGGGCAAATACCAGTGTAAAAGCTGAATTGTGCTAACATACGTTCTACTTCGAAGTCTTCTTGAACATAAGATTCTATACTTCCCATCTGAAAATAAGCACAGTTGGTGTGTTTGCTTCAGCTGCCACTGTGTCTGGTAAAATAATACCAGAACAAATTGCTTTGTGCTTTCTGAATGGATGAACCCTCCTTACTACCATTTGATTTTATGGTCATCCAAAAAATGAAATATGTCAAAAAACCACTTTCAGGCTAGGTGAGTATATGGATGCATGCATGTGTGCTCATGATGCTCTGTAAAACTCCAAATCTAGGTCACACTTACTCCAACTTTATGCCCGGTGTAGGCTTAGGTGTTTAAAAAAAAGAGGAGACTTACTATTTTTAGAGTATGATTAATCGGGTCTTTTCCATTTCCAGTCTACAGTCCATTGCTAGTCATTACTGAGACCTCCCTTACTCTATTCATTATAGCCTCAATAAGCAAAAAGAAAGCAGTACACAGAAACTTTTGGCTAGAGTCCCAACTGCAATTCCCATGTTATCAAGTTCTTAATACATTTCCATTATGCATCTTTAGCTTGACAGCTCTAGTTTATCTAGCTTAAAAATAACTCGTTTTGTTTTGTTTTGTTTTTCTGTAGCATAGCTATGTAACGATGGAGGCGAGGAAAGAAAAATTTGATGCTACTGTTCTTCCTCACTCTCCTTGTGGGTCTTTGCCAGAATGCCTCAGTAGAGGGTGTTATTGCATTGCAGTTCTAGCTCAGCGATGTTCTCACACTAATCTGAACAAGCAGGGCAAGTGTTTCTGTCTGCTCTTTAGGCAGCCTTGGCTGTAAATGGAAGCAGAAAATAATAGTTTGCTTCAGAGAGTTCCTCTTGCTGATTGAAATGTTGATGATACACTGAGACGGTGTGGACTGGGAAAACTGACTTGGTAAATGCAGTTGGTAGAAACACAGATTGATTACTTTTTAATAATTTTATCTTCTAAGTGCAATAAATTATTAGTTTGATAAAAGGGATGAGGTGTAATTTTTAACTGTATCTTGTCCTTGTGTTCAAGCAAACAATTCTACAGAGCTTGGTACAACCAAGGGAATAAAAGTTGTGGTTTGGGTCCAGAAATTAATAGGTGGAGTGAGATGAGTGAGCAGGAATCTCCAAAACCAGATCTGTTCTCTTTGGAAACAGTTTTAGTTTGTTTGTGAGCAGGTCTGCATTACGAAGTTCCTGCTGTCCATTCTATTCCATCCCTTCAGTCTTGCCAAATGCTAAACCTGCTGTTTGTGTAGTTGTGCTCTAGCTGAAGGGGTGAAAATAGGTGATGGTGGAGAAGGAACCTCTTTAAAATCATGGTGATATATTTACCACCTATCACTTCAAAAAATAATTGGTAAAAACAGTTCCTGTTTCACAGTTACAGAAAAGCAGCAAGTAATAAAATATATCAAAATATCTCAAATATCTCCAAATGCTTTGTGTTGAAAAGAGGTCTTTTGTTAAATTCTGCTTTTAATTCTTTGAACTGCACTGCACAAAAACATATGTAATTTTATCATAAAAGGACACCCCAAAGACAGCCTCCCTCCCATTGACCTTTTGTCTGACACACAGATTTTCTCTGACTTCTTTTTAACAAAAAATCAGAAACTGCCTTTTAATATTACCTTCAACTAATTTAATTATGACAGTTGTCATCCTGCCAAGTCTAAAATGTACGATAGGAGCTGGAGAAGAGTGGGACCTAAAATTTACATGCGCAAAGTATTTGTTTCTGTAATGCAAAGAAGCTATCAGCTCTTTCCACAAGTAGGATATTTGATTAAAATAAATCATAAATACAGGAGTCCCAGGTTTTTGTCAGACGACTGTATTACAATATGCAGCGAGTCATGCCCTTCAAAAGACTGACTGTTAGCTATGTCTGTAGTCTCAGTCGTGATCCATCATCCTGGTACTCGCTACAAGGACGTTAATGCAAATAGCATCTGTAGTCATTACTCCCTGTAGGACTGTGTATACCTCATCATGGAATTCCCCATCTCGAAGCTCTTTTCTAATACAGTGAAAAAATGCTGTGGCTGGGATTGCACATGGTATTTCAACTGTTGCCACTGTGATCCCTCAGATAGCATTAGAATAATATCCTGCAGCTTGTAATCAATATAGTGCCTGAGCTAGTGTATTTCAGAAATATATTTGCTGTTAAGCATTGCCCTGCAGGCTTGAGCTCTGTAATGAGCATTTTTCATTTTCAAACCACTTCACAAACATAAAGTAATTATGAAGTGGAGGGATCTGATCCCCTGCTTCACATACAGCTGGGAGAGAGTAGAGCAGGGGAGCGAAGGCAGAGGAGTAGAGGGGTTTGGCTGGCTTGGTGATTGACTATGATTTGGAATGTCTTTTGGCTTCTGTGCTCACAGTACCCTAATCTATTGTTTCCTCTGAATTGAAGGGGAAAAGTAATTTCTTGAATTCTCTTTCAGTTTTGAAGTCAAGAGAGAGGAGATGAAATTTGACTTGTGGTCTCATTTTAGCATAGTTACATGCAGAAGTTTTCTCTATTTTGTAATTGTACCCCCGTAAAACAGGGAAAAGGAGTGATATTAGCCCCCCGAGTGAGTACCAAACCTACACGTGCTTTTTAAATCAAGGCGTATGAGATTTTTTAAATTGGCATTTGTCAAATGCAGATTTCTACACCCAGTTCTATGGTTGTCATATTCTATAGTTCAGAATTATGTTCAAGGAATTTCAATTGGAAAGTATTTTTATTTATGATTTTATCTGGGTTATTATGCAAACAAGATTACAATATACTTCATGGTGTTCTGTGAAGCAGTCTTACTCATACTGTCTACATATGCAGGATAATGAATCACAGTGAATTTGAGTAAACAGTATTCCATCAATACAACTATATTTATTTGGTTCAGTAGCGTGCAGTTTTGGTAATATTTCTAGCACTGCTTTTAGGATTCCCTCATTCTTTTAGATGTACCAAAGGAAGGATCATAGACTTTTTTTTATTATTGAGGTCCTCTATCAGCCTGTAAGAGAGATCTGTGATGTGGTTCCTTCTGATATCAATGAAAAGATGATGTGATCTTGGCTCTGCTCCTTTAAGTTTGATGCACGTTTTCAAACATGAATTTAAATCAGCAGTTTTCACTGCTTTTGAGATACAAACTCTTTTGGACATTGCATATGTTTATAGGGCTGTATGACAAGCATATGGAGTCACCTTTCTGACACTTTACTAGTAGTCTGCATTCCCAGATTGAAACTTCGAAGTTTGATTATTTTTTTAATTGTAGTTGTTTTAAGCCAAACAACATGATTTTTGGAATTCATCTTCAGTGAAGACAGTGAGACTAGGTGTCCAGACTGTGTCTTGACAGTACAGGTTCTGTTAGTTAAGTGGCATCCTGCCAGTCTTAATGTATTTTGTTGTTGTTGTTGTTGTTAGTAGAGGAAGAACTGAGAATGTTATTGTTGTTGGTCCTTCATTGTAGGAAGTTTTGAGGGGAGCTTTTCTCTTCTTAGTAATTTCTTTTGCACTGACATTCTGTTGAAGTGGAAACTCTGTATGTGTCCAACATCACTTTTTTTTCCACTTAATTAAAGACCTAATAGAAAGGCCATTTGAGGTCAAAGTTAAAATTCTGGTTAATTGTAAGGCACTTTAGGTTAGTAAGGTGTGTTTTCATTGTGGTGCAGAGAATGGCAGTCACTCTTGGCCCACAAAGAGGCAAAATTTAAAGCCCAAAGTGCCGAGCAACTACTGAACTGAAGTAACAGATCATCTTCTAGAATCAGTATGTTGGTACAAAGAGAAGTGAATGAGACTGCCAGGAGGTGCACCTCTGAAATGTTTGGCTCCCCAGAGCAGGGTGTGGTAAAGATACACTTTTGGAAGCTTTTGGCATAAGCAATGTTGTTTGGAAGTCTTCGATTTCTTGATCCTTCTAAATTTTGTTCAAGTCTGTTATTGTTAGCTGGGACACCTAAGTGATGGTTTGTGATCGTCTTTTCTGGGCGGTGTCGCATCTAAGGGGCTTGCTACGTTATGTTTCTTTACATACGTAAGGCTGCTAGAGGAGAGGGGTAAAGTTTGAGGAAGTATTTACAATGCACGAATTGAGGACAATCAAGCATTAGGGCAGGTTGTCCAGAGAGGGGGTGCAGTCTCCATTCCTGGACATTTTCATGAACTCATGGGATAGAGCCCTGAGCAACCTTGTCTGATTTCATAGCTGATCCTGCTGTAAGCACAAGGTTGGACAGAGGCCTCGTGAGGTCCTGGACAGAGGTCTCGTGAGGTCCCTGAATTATCCCATGATCACGCATGCAAAGCAAATAATACTTCTTGGAACCTCTGCTCAAAGTGCATCAGGAGCTGCAGAAGGTGGCATTCACAGAGGATCTGCACAATGTAACAGAGGGGCAATTGGGAAATGAAAAAACAGAGTTCACGGTTGAGTCTGCCCATGAGTATCATGATCACATCTTCCAGCCATTCCTATGGATGCTTTGTGATAATAATTATTAGTGAACTTGGCATTTGTACTAAAAGCTCCCTCTGATTTCTAGAATTATTCCTTCTGTTCCTCACCTTTCTCATATTCAGCGTATGTCTCCTAAACTCAGTGGCATGCTTTAAATAAGGGGGCAATCCTCAGGGAAAGGGTTCGTGATTACCATAAGACCAAGTATGTCTTTTATTTAATGTTTTTTATAAGGGATGATAACTTAATTTATTTTTTTTAATTAATATGTCAAATCAGTTTGCATATACCCTCCATTTAGACACTTTTGTTCATTCCTCTGTGTGGTAGATAACCACTAGCTGCACTTGACTTAGGCTGTCAAAGTTTTTTTCTAGTTATAGTGTTAATATCAAGTTTCAAAGTGTGTTTAATGCAGCCTGACCTTTTTTTTTAAAGCCAGATAGGATTTGAGGTGAATTGCAAAGCGATGCCTTACAAATAAAACCAGACATCAATTCTATCATTCCACTTCTAAAGCAAAAGCTAAATTAAAATCCTAATATTTCCTTTTTGTCCTGAGTTTTAAAAACATTTTTCCTTCTGCTAACAGTCTCTCAAATTGTTGGGAGGTTTGAGCCTTAATTTGACTTGCTTTTTCTTTTTTTTTTTTTTTTCTCTCTTCTTCCTGGGCATGGCTGGTGACCTGTAGCGTGCTGCTTGGCTGCTGGTAAAACAGGAAATGGGGTGAGTAACTTCTTTTGGCAACCCTCATACCACTTCTGTTAGAGAGTTCTCCAGATTTAGAGAAAGGGGAGATACTATAACTTTTTTCCAGCATAGTAGAAATGAGAAACCACTTAATGCAGTGGACCTGCTGAGACACATGTGTTAAGAGAAAATTTTAACTAAGCAATTAATGCCGTGTTTTTGAGGTTAAGACTGTTGCATTCATATAAAGGTACTTTTGCTAACAGTTGTGGAATATGTAGACCTGCTTCCTCTGTCCTTGGCCAAGATTTTCACTTTGTACCTTCAAAACTAAGCATGAGGAAATTCAGAATTGGGATGTGCTGTCATTTTATTTGGTTGTTTTTAATTATTTTTTGTTGTCCGTAGCTCTTGCTGTATGTCAGACAAGAACTCTTTTATATAGACACCATTTGTCTGTATAAAAGGCAAGCAGTTGATTTTATAGTCTTTTTATGATACTATTGTCCAGTTTACTCGATGCTTACAAAGGATAAGATGGCATCTGGATTGTTTTTTTTGTGTTTGTTTTTTTTTTTTTACCTGGTTTGACCTTAGTTGGGGTTTCTTATCTCTTTTGCCTCATAGTGTGATTATGGGACATGGCATTTCAACTTGGAGTGCAGGCTGTCTGTCCGGCTGTGCAGCTTTGAGTTAGCGTAATGGTTCTGAGAGGTGTCATGATGCCACTTGTGAGCCAGAATCTTCTTGTACATGGAAGACATAATGAAACACAGACCTCTTCAGGTTTAGCTTACGTTAATAATGACTGCAAATTGTTAGTTAGATAATGGTAAAAATTCAGTAGTGTAGCAAGACAGATATTAGTGCAGTGGGTGCAAGTTAGTTTTGACTCTTCTTTTTTATTCCTCAGTGCTTTGAAATCAATTTAAACGTTTGATTCTTTGTCTACTCCAGGACACTCCCATTCCTGGCCAAATGAGAACATATTATGGCTGTTTTGAATGGATAAATTGTCTTTGTGAGCAAAAGGAAAGAAATGCACTTCTCTCAAAGTTAGTTGAGGATACTGAACTAGTCTTTGGTGGGAGCCATCTTGGCTGGAACTACCATTTCAAGATATTCATAGAAAGCTAGACTGAAAGGTGATGAATCGCTTCCTGCTTTGAGACTAATTTAAAAGCAATTGTTTCATGTAATTGCTTGAGAGAGGATAAGATCCTGTAGGGCAGCTATTGCCCACATAGCCTACCATTGGTGCCATTTGTATAGGAGGGCATGCGCTTTGCTCTGTAAGTTCCCAAACAAGTGGTTTGAAATCATGGTTAAACCATAACATATATGCTTGTATCCTTACAGGCATCTGCTCCTTTTAATTTCTCTCTCCATAGGCAAAGACACAGGAGTGGTGGCCTGCTCTTGTACCAACAGAGATAGTTGAGCCTGTCCCAGCAACATCAACTGAGGTTATCATCTGAGCTTTTCCTTTTAGGAATTTGTGCCCACTGAAGTTCATGCCCTACTTTAATGAAGGACCAGGTCACCCTTTTAACAGTAAAAATAAGTCTTAATGATTTTTTTATTTTACTTTTTAAAAAAACCCAAGGATTTTTGTGCATATCTCTTTCTTAGCTCTTCTCCAGGCAAACTCTGGAAAGACTTTTGCAACTTCTGATCTACCATGAAGCTATGGCATGATTTTTCTCAGTGCACGTTCTTTTACACAGAAAAAAATAATCTATTTTTAAATGTTAGTGAAAAAAAAAACATGGGCAAATAGCAACAGGGCAAGACAAGATATTATTTAGGCTGAAAGCTGGACAGGAGGCTCCTTAACAAGTATTGCAGGTGCTGCCCTGCAGGATCCAGATACACAGTTTACTTAAGCTGAACTAGATGTTGATTTACTATCAGAAGGATCTTGCCTCCATCTGCATGTACCTTCTGTCTTTCTTTCTGTCATATGTGCTTATGTGACCACCCAGAGAGCTGATCATCTCACTGATCTAGCTGAAAACCAAAACTTTTTTTGGTGGATCAGGGTTTGCTTTAAGTGGGATCGGTGGACTGGTATTAATTACCATGCTGTGTAGTGTCAGCATGCAAGTGCTGACAGGAGCGCATGGCCAGAGGCTGGGAGGAGAGAACGTAGTCCTCAGTTGGCTTGAGCTGACTGTACCTCAAATAGCTACCCCTTTAGCTACTCCCTGCCAAACTCTTAGGTTTTTTTTGGGAAGCATCTTATGTAGAATCCTGGTCTGGCCTTAATGTTTCCTCGACACTTTGTTAATTCAGTACAAAGATTCAGTGCTATTATAGGAGGTCTTGGAAAGCCTTTCATACTTTTGTGCCATGGTCTGTATGCTTAGTACTTTTGTCCTTTTTTATTTGTGCATTGTTTGTTTACCTGGGACTAGTTACTTAAGTTTGTCTTCAAATACTGTATGTCATGTATCTATCTTTGACAGACGCCTGTGCAAGTTATTATTTCTTTGTGTATGTGATTCAGAAAACTGGGCCTTTCCTTGGCAAAGGATGACATTGTTCAGCTGAAAGAAGCGTATAAGTGGATTATTCATCCCCAATTGTCAGAAGAGTTGGGT
>NW_009648550.1:4325986-4367324 GCF_000708025.1 Charadrius vociferus | reverse complement strand
TATAAAAACAAAACACTTTTTTTCTCTCTGTTTTTTTTTTAATATGTGCTTGTGTGTGTCTATATATTTATACACTTATATATATGAGGGAAAAAATAAAAATAGATACTTCTTTTCCTCATTAACAGATAAACAAGTTGCACTACTCTTATATTCAGTGTAGGGGGAAGCAGGGGAGAAGTTCTTTAAACCAGAGATCTCCAAGTGTCAATACAGAGGAGTCCGATCTTCATTTTTATACACATAGACCATTGCGTCTTCTGAAACCATCATAGTCTTTTGCTAAATCTCTTGTTCTTGGGCTGCCGCCCTCCTTTTATCAATGAGACTTTTTCAGTTTTCTCATTTTCCAGGATCTCTGTTTTCCAGAGGCTAAGGAATGCTCACACATTCCTTCTTTATTCTCCTATTACTGCCACCACTGTTGCTGCTCTGTGAGATAAACTGTTCAGGTTGTTAGCATGTTAAATTCTATGGATAAAGTACATTTCTGAAACATACTGACGAATAAAAGATTGGTCCTTGTTCACTTTAATGAATGCTAGAGATAGATAGGCACGTTGGAACCTGCAATACCTGTATGTAGGCATAGAAATGTTTTTTCAAATGCTGTTTCCAACTTCCAGATTCTGACTAACATTCTTAAAAAGTTTCTGAAATGCATTGACTGAATATGACATGCAGATGTTGCCAGACAAATTCAGAAACACCATCATCTTGAATGTAAAATATCTGCAAACTTGGCTACCGTTCCTGCTGAGGACAAGGCAGTCTGCAGTTTTTACTTGTCATCAGCCATAGGACTGACCCCAGGACTAGACTCACTTAGTCTTTACATTGATTTGTCAGCTTCCATAATAATTACAGATTGTCTTTTCCCAGGAGTGCTAATGGAAAGCATACCTTTTGCCTTAGTGAAGAAAGAAACACTTAGTTACCCTGAAGATGATCCAAGAAGAAACAAACTTCTCACATACCAAGTTAGCAAGAGCTCTACGATACTTAGGCACTGAGGCACTCCAGACATCATTGTACCATAAAAGTTACTTGTCTAGTGCTCTTTATCTACAAGGCACTTGAATATTAGCCAATCTTTTCAATAGCCCTCTTGAGGTACTCTGGTATCTGAATAACAGAAGTAATGAGTGTTGTTTGCCCAAGGCCAAAGAGGGAATTGGGGGTAGAGTTGAGATTACACTAGAGTTTCTGGTCTAGCTGTCAGTCCGTTAGGACATGTTGCCTTTCTTTGCCCCAAGGCCATCCAGTCATTGCAAACGAAGCCCCTGACAAAATTTTACAGTGGTGACTACTACAGGGGTTTTATCTTTATTCCACGCTATGCACTACTCTCCCAGAAGGTTTGTTAAGTTTAGTGACCGTAATAAGCTTTGAGCATACACTGTCTCTGACTCAGTTCCCCCTGTGCAAAATGGGGCTCGTATCTATGATGTGTAGGTCACTCATGTTTTTGAAGTGCCTCAGATCATCTTTGGTTACTTCAGAAAGGCAAATGCTGTTATGGCACATGTTTTAATGTCTTTAGATGATGTTGTTGAATAAATGGGTTATTTTCTCTTTTCTCTACCTCTTTACTGTTTTCCTAATACTAAGGATGCTTGAGAATATCCTTCCTGTTTGTTTAAAAAACTATTACTGCCTTCTTTTTTTTTTTTAATTTAGAGTTTGTTTGAAGTTAGCGTGGTCTTTGCTCACCCAGAAACCGACGAGGAGTGCCATTTCCTGTAAGTTTTTATATAAATAACAAAAGATCTTTATCTAAATATTGTGCAACATTGTTGGTTTGGATTTGCTACAGATGAGAATATGCAGTGTTTATAAACTAGAATGGGGCCTGCATCTAAACTTCCTCATATTTAGATAGAGTTGCAGAGCTTAAAGTTACACCATCTCTGGTTAATTCTGTGCTTTTAAACCAATAAACAAAATCATCCGGAATTTTGATTTTGACTGGAAGGAGAACATTCAGATAAGTTGTTCCATTTCAGCCCTTTTCAAAGCCATTAGCCTCTTCAGTATAGCCGTATCATTTAAAAAAATAAATTAATAACCACGTAGTTGCAGGTGGGAGAATATTTTGAGGTCATGCCTAGGTTTTCCTGCTCTTACAGGAGACATGGATGGGAGGGAAGCCTTTGAAGTGAATTAATCGAACTTAGCTGGTTGATTAAAACAAACGGAAGTTCCCTGGCCACTACACATAGTGTTTGGGCTGGCCCAGTAGGGCGTCTGCTATACACAAAGAAGCAAAATATTTCTGTGAATTTAGCTACCATTTAATCTGATTTCTCAAAATCTAGCTGTAGTATATTCTGGATAATTAGGTGCACTCTTCCTGTTTGCTGATGCTTCCTGGAAGATTTAAGTTTCGCTCAGTTTCATCATTTGTGCTCCAACTGCAAGTTAAATGTTAGCATAGAAAGAGGCTCAGCGTAGAATTTCTGACTTCCCTGGTGCATAGGGCCTTCAGTTCTTGAGACTAGATATTTCCTTTGCAGCCTTTATGTATTTCCCTGATTTTACCCCTTCTGGCAACTTGTGATCTTTGTTTGAAGGTTCAATATGCCACTTACTTGGTTTTCAACGACTGCATACTTCATATGTCTTGGCATAGGGGGTGAGGGAATGCATTCTTGGTGACATACCCGGTATTAGGAAGAATTATTACCAGCATTTGCTGAACTTCTTTCCTGTCCAGCTTCTTCAAGACTGGGCAAAAGGGGGAGAAAGTAGTAAGGCCCGTCTACAATTCTAAATAACGGTACCTGCAATCCTGTAAAAACTCAAAAGTTTCTGGATCCTGCACCCTTTTGTTCTTATTTATTTAATTTTACTTGATCAGGTCTTGTTTCCTGTAGTGTTCTTCCTTCTTCTGAAACCTATTGGCAATTATCTTCAGCTCATCATTCCATCCTTTTTGTGACCTTTCAGAATTGTTGCTGCTAAGCATGTTATGGTGCCAAGGTTAGCGCTCCAAGTGGAATTACTGTAGAGGTGAAAACTGCAAAGTAGTTCCATTCCACATTCCAACTCCTCAGCTTTATTCCATGTGACTTGACAATATCCCTTTACTTGCCTTCTCTTTGTAGCGTACTTAAACAACAATAAAGGTTTTAGATGTTTTTCTGAAGTGACAGCATATTACCTAATTTAATTACATGGTAGTTGCTCAGGTGTCAAGGCATTCTGCATATGTGAATGGCTGGCTCTGGGCATATTCTGAGACAATGGTTTGGTTTTGATGTAAATATGGTAAATTTGACAGTTGTCACGGCTTTAGTAATGACAGTCATGTTTTTTGTGGAAGCAAAGCGGGACCTTGTCTCAACTTGAAGTCCTCCAGGTATGCTTTTGGGTGGGTTTTCCAAGTATGGCATCTGCAATTTCTCATCTCTCAAGCTGTTCTTTTTTGGGTGGGTTTTCCAAGTATGGCATTTCTCATCTCTCAAGCTGTTCTTACACAATTATGTGTAGGTAGGTGTGCTAAAGCGACCTTTGGTCTGACACGAAGATTGAATTGACTCTTGTTAGTTTATGTTTGGAGATTTATGTTTAAATTTAAATTCTGGAAGAGGTAAGTAGTGGTGCTTTGTGTCACAAACTGGCCAGGCACGTTGCTTGTATAGAAACAGCAAGAGGTCAGACCTGCATCCTTATAGTCTAACGTAGTTACAGAGGCGTTGAAAATTGTGTTGTAGGCTAGAAATTTGTCTCTAACTGCATACATAGAAATCCACTAATAGGAACAGCAACTTCCTCTACAGTACTCAGAAAAAGGGTTTCACTGACTTGGCTTTCACTTTCGTGAAACAGGCAATGGTTTCCTTTTGAAGAGGCAAAGCACAAATGGTATCGAACACCTGGGGTTACTTTTTCTGTAGTAAGTTGACTTTTCCTATCCAGAAGCAGCAATTTGAATCTATAGTTTGTAGCATCTAAGAACAGCAAGTACAGGTTTCAAGATGTCAGCAAATCTTGCACAGAACTTAAACATCAATCATGACCTTTATTGAGAAGGATTAGGAAGGACTGAAAGCTAAACTTCTTGTGTGCTTTTCAATCCCATCTCAAAGCTGAGACACGTTGCGTTGGTCAGAGCAAAAGGAGATTACACAGCTTTGTCCATCATTTCTGTCTAGATCAAGCAATGCACACCTTCCGCTGTTTGGGGTTTAGGATAAAGTTAATTTTAAAATGTGCTCGGTCCTAAGCTGTGCAAGTGAGATACTGGACATATTGGTACAAAGACACTGTACATGCTGTGGTTATAACTCTCTGTTTATTTATTTTTCTGTAAGAGTAGCAGCTAATTTTCATTTCTGTATTTAGAGCCACAGCCTGCCCAGACTGTTTCAAACCAGCGAAGAACAAACAGGTAGGATCTCATCGTTGCTCTGTTTCTTTTCTGACATTCAGAATTTCACAGCAGTAGCTACAACGAAGAATTTATCTGGGTATTCAGTCAGTATTTAATGTCTGGTTTTCCTTCATGAAAAGTCTCTCCAGTTTTCAGTTGTCTGAAAAAAAAGTTGTCTCCTTTATTCAGTTAACGTTTCTCTGCTTTGGAAAACTAGGCGCTCGGTGCTTTTCTTCATTCATTTTCCAGAGTATCTAAAGGCCGTAATTTTGGGAATGTTCTCTGTAAATACCTCCCTTAAGATCTAGGAATTTGATTGTCATGCATTAAATGTAGCATAAAAGATGATCCTCAAGCTCTCTCTGGGTGAAACAGTTCAGATAAGTCACATTGAGAAGATGAGACTCCACAGCTGAAAGAGAATGATCACATTGCAGTTTTCACGTCCTCTGATCTGAATGAAAGACACAATACATGCAGGTTGGTTTTATCCTGTCTACCTCTAGAGGAGGGGAGAAAAGAAAAGGGACCTCGCCACTTGTTGCAGGCCCTGAGCACACACACAATTCATTGGCAGAAAAGAGGACATGTAAGAATAAAAAAACAGTTGGGGAGAAACTGATGTAAGTAGGACAGTTGGTGTGATCAGAGGGAGAACAAGTAACTTCTATCAGAAGCCTGTGTAAGGCCTTTTATTCTTTCTGGTGAAGAGTCTACCGACATTTGGCAGAGGCAGTCTGACCCAGGAATTCTGCCTACTCTACTCCACCTAACCAATAAATGCAAGTCTTTTTTTAGAAGGATTGCATTGTTATAACTCACTGCTTGCTGCATTGCTTTCCTTTAAAAGGGGGGAAATCCCACATAAGGAGCTAAACCAGCAGGGCCTGGCTGTTAAAACCACACAGGCAACAAGATGTAGGGGAATCGAAAGGAAAAAATACCGACTCTGAAGAGCTGTCACAAGTTCATCCTTACAAAGAAGCTGTGCTTGAAGGGGTGTGTTAATCAGAGAAGTAGTATAAAAACTTGGTTCTGAGTGAAAATTTCTGTCATCTGCCGTAGACAGTTATTTAAATCTGCTGCTAGTTTAAGGGGTTTCCAGTTTATCTCTTCTACAAGGAGGGGAAGTGCTATTGTCTCTAATTTACGCTTACAAGGAGAAAGAGCAGTTTTCCTGAAGGCATCCAGGAGCTCTGTGTTAGAGCAAAGACTTGAATTGTCCCAAAGCGACCCAGTACTTTTCAGTTTTTTTTCCAAATCCCCAATCCAATTTGCAAAAAAGACATCATTAAATTGGAAATTCAGCAGATGGCCATCAAGACAGTTGGGGGGCTGGAGCACATGCCCTAGGAGGAGCCTGAGAAACTTGGACTTCTTCAGCTTGGAGAAGAGAAGGCTTTCAGGGAGACCCAACTGAATCTCCCTCTAGTACCAACAGAGAGATTATTGAGAACAGAGAGCCAGGCTGTTCATCACAGTGCATGGTGGCAGCATGAGAGACAGCAGAAAGAAGTTGTAATATGAGGTTTGGAGTAGATGTAAGAAAAAACTTTTTGCCGCGAGGACAGTTGGACAGCGGAGCAGGCTATGCAGAGAGGGTGTCTGGGCTCCATCCTTGGAGGATTTCAAGACCTGACTGGATAAAACTCTTGGCAGTATGGTTTGATCTCATAGCTGATCATGCTTTAATTAGGAGGTTCATTTAGAGACCTTCTACTATTCTCAGCCTTCCTAAAGTAGCATTCCACCTCATCTGTTACAAGACTTGTTTCTCCTGTTCTCAGAAGCTCAATTCTGTGTTTTCTGCCTTAGCCTCACTTGAGTTATCAACAGCAGCACCTGGCTATGCCTGGAGGATGGTAGTCGTGGCTCCTGCTGCTATTGTACTATTATTACTGCTTTTACTATCAGTTCACCCTTGTGAATCGATGCAGCTTGGGAGTCTGAAGTTGCTTGCCCTCCACGGTTGGAGAACTGTCACACCCTACCATTCAGAGCCCTTACTTCTGCGTATGAATGAACTTTTGAACTTTATAAGCAGATACCTACTCAACAGTCTTATTTTCAGAAGAACTAGCTGCCTACTGTCACTGGGATAAAAACTGGGGCTTAGGTATACTTAACTTTTGAAAATGGGGAAGCTGGTTTTGGTTTCTGTTCATGGATTTAGGATTCTGGTTTTAATCTATTTTGCAAATTTGGACCTGAGCTGCCAAGCACTACTTTTTTTGTTCTTTCTTTTGCACGCTTTTGTTTATCATCTGAAATAAGATAGTTTCCAGAGATAAGCTTAGCACTTATTTCGGCTAACCAAAGGGCAGGCTTAGCAATTGAATATTCTGAGGAGTTGGAGTAGGTTTCTTTGGAAGTGTGGCGGTAACTTTAGACCTGCTGAAAGTCAGTGGCGCTTGTTATTTTTTTCTGCATAAAAACAGAGTGAGGAAGCCAACATGTACAAACAGTAGTAAATTCTAGAAACAAAGGGGCAAATCTTAGTTGTACAACTTAATAACTGTTACGCTCCAGTCGGTCAGCCATATTAGTTGTATTGCTGTCCTGTTGTGCATAAAGTTACTTGCACAGATTTTGGCAAAATTACCTATTGCTCATTGATGCTCTCTTAAAGTGAGGGTTAAGATCAGAGTGAGTTCTTGCTGATATAGAGTTGCTTTTAGGTATAAGAAAACACAAAACACAAGTGAAAAAACTGTATTGTGAGAAGTGTACAGTGTGTATGCTTTAGGGTTTTGTTTCTTCCTTAGGCATATTCTTTCTTAGCTTCTCTTAGTTCTTGACTCATTTTTTTATTTCACTGTGCAGTCTGTTTTCACTAGAATGGCAGTTATAAAAGCCCTAGAGAAGATAAAAGAAGACGATTTTCTCAAGTAAGTATATACTGAAACTAGTTCTTAGTATTGTGCTTTTGTGTAGAATTAGGATGGGGAGGAAAATATTAAGTGGGTAAGTCGTGCTAAGAGATCACAAAATAGGTTTTAGTTGTTTAGCTTCTGCTAATTTACTGGTTAAAATGTGTTGTGTTTTATATTCTTCTGGTAATAAAATGTCATTCCAGATCTTTTAATTAAGGAGTAATCTTAAAATGCTTGAGTTAAGCCACAGAGAATGGAAAACTGGACATGACAGAAATGACAGTCTTTTTCCCATCAGTAGAAGTGCTTCGTTGCTTGATTGTCTCAGGAGCAGCAGAGAGGAGAAGCTGTGGGTCAGAGAGCTGCAGTTCTGCTCTGTGCTTTCAGCAGTACGTCACTGCAGACCTCTGGGCTGGCATGGGATTTAGAACGGTTAGAACTGAAAACAGTTTGTTGTAACATTGCCAGTCATTTACATTCAAAAATCTTTATGTACATCCCCAAAACCACAGAAGAGATTTAGAAATCATGGAGTTTCCTTCTGTATTTTGAACCTTAGAGTTTGTAAGGCAAGCTTCTCTTTACAAGAAAGGCTTTTTCCCATATTTCCAAAATGTTAGGGGTTGAGTTTTAAGAAAACACTGAGTGCTGTAATATGGTAAAAATCACAAGCAGTGGGAAGACATCAATAGACGCTTTCTCTGTAATTAACTGTGCTTAATTGCACTAAGTCTTCGCAGCTTTTTTCTTTGATTCCCAGCAAACATTTAGTAATAGATCCTAAAGATAGTTTTCATGCAGTATTTAGTTTCATTATTGCTATAGCTGTAGTATGGTACATCTTATTAGCGCACTTTGGAGTGTTATACTTCAATAATGTTTGATGACAGATTGACAAAAGTATTTGCAATGTGGTGTTCTTGATTTGCTTAATGTTTGTCCATTTCTCGGTGCTCCAGCTTTCAACGTGAATACTGAGTTTATACTGTAGCTGTGTTTTGTGTAACTGAAGTTGTCATTTCATGCCATTATTGGTATGATGATGCTCCAGCGTGTTCTGGTATTATAGTATTTTTTAATTTTTTTTTTTATACAGGCATTTTCCATGTCCCCCAAGTTCACCAAAGAACCTCTGTGTTGCTCTGGAAATTCAGTGCAATAATGGTGCAGTTTTTGTCGCTGGTAAAGTGATCCATTTATTTGCTGCTGTGTTGTCTTAAACATAACTTCATAATACTGCTGTGAGGCCCAGAAGATTCTTGCTATTTGTTGATTGCTGTAATTAAAACAAAGAATTAAAACCAAATCTAGCTCTGGCTAAGAGTCCGCTTTGAAAGGGGAAGAAATTATTCTTGCCTTTGCTGTAGATATGATTTTGTCAGAAGTTAGAAATTACAGACCAACATGCTAAAATCAAAACTATTTGCCTGCTCTTACATTGTGAATTTAAAGCTGGAGAAAGTGCATGGTGGAATACGGTTGAAGAGGAGTGGGAGCTGTATCAGGGCCAAGGTCAGGTTCCCGTGGCAGGAGCTGCAGGAGGGGACGGTGTCGCTCCGGCTGCTCCCAGTGTGCGGGCACACCTCCCTTCTGGATATTTAGGAAGATCTTGCTTTTCCTTGCCATTGGTTTTCTTGTGCTTTGAGAGATGAAAGAATTCTCTCTTCTAGAGACAGCACAGGATGATGTGAAAATTTAAAACAACTTATTTTTTGCCCCTGCTTGTTAAGGGGGCTTATCCAGAAGCAGTTTATGAAACAAAGAATTTTGCCTTGTTGTCAAAGCTTGCTCTCTCCTTCAGAAAACCATTATCCCTGCAAATACTGGAGTTGCAGTATGTTCCCTCATAATAAAGATGTGGTTTGGGAAAGGCACTTCGCCACTAAATAAGCTCTTGGCAGTGCTGTTCACTTGCTTGGATTTTGATTTGGATTCAGAGGTTTTCACCATTTCTGCATATTATTGCATCCAAAACTGCTAATCTTAATGCAATTAGTAAAGGTTCAGTTTTGGAAAGCTTAGTTCTTCCTAGTTCCCCCCTCCAAACCAAGACAGCATCTGAAATAACTGGGTGAGACAGGTAATACAACAACCCTTGGTGTCCCGGAGTTGAGATGATTAAACTTTTCTATCACCTGCCTGCAAGAGCATCTACCCTTCCCCCAGTCCTGTGTATAAACAACCACTTCTTTAAATAGGTGCAAACAGATTATTTTTAAAAACCCTACAATTTTAATCCAATATACTATGTTTAAAAGGATGGTACAAATCCTGACTAAAGGAAAATGTAAAATGGAAAGAAAAAATGCAAAAGTGAATGTTCTTATGGTGGGCTACTTGGTGTTCTGTACATACCTGTTTCTCATTTTTAATTACTGATTAGACAGTTAGATGTACATTTTCACGAATCCAGTGTCTTTTAGCCGTTTCCAAACACACTGGTTTAGGTTGCTCTGTTGGATGGTTTTATCAGAATTCATCTGTATGGCGAAAGAGACAGAGGGTTAGCTTTCTGCGTGTGGTTTAATAGTGGTTTTGCAATTTATAGTTTATAGCTTGTTCCAAACAAAACCAAAAAAATCCAGGCAGGATGTTGTTTTTAAGTTTTGAATAATTAAATCCAGAAGAGAAGAATTTATTGAGTACAGTACTGTTATTTTGTTATTACAGCAGTTTAAATGAGACAGGATCTTAATTTGTAAGCACAGTTTCAGAGCTGGTATTGCCCTCCTGACCTTCTCTTTGGTGTTCACTGAACGCTTCCCCCCCAACTTTTTTTTGAAGGTTCAGGAGAAGCCGTCAAACCGAGAAACCCCTTCTGTGTTTGTTTAACCCACTCTTGTTCAGATCAAAAGCTAAAATTATTAGAACAGGGAGTCGAGAGAATAAAAAAAGTATTATTTTCCTTTTTCCGTTTTATGGAAAGAGAATTTAGCAGTGTGAAGCTGATAATCATAGTGCTTTCATTATTTGCCCCAGTGAAACTGTATTAGTCAGTTTCCCCATTTGTTTGTGTGGGTTTTTCTGCAGATCAAAACCCAAGAAGGAAACACTGTTAGAAATAGGAAAATATGATACTGAAAACCAGAAAAATTGAGATGACAGATACACTGTATAATATGCATAGCTACTTTGAACTCCTTTTTTATTTTCTATATGCAAGGTTTCAGACTGAAACTTGTTTGTGCAGGGGGGTTACTCATTGTTCTTTGTGAATGAGTTCCTTGTTTTGTGCATATTTTCACTTCTTATAAAACCTGTCAATAAGAAAACTCGTCTTGATCATCCGTGTCAGACTTGTTCTTTGGTTATAGCAGTTGTGTCACGGGAGACGACGGCGTGCTAGTGTGACATAACACAGGACTATGACTGGAATCAGGCAGGGGATGGCAATCTCTTTACATGGCAACTTTTCAAGGTTCTGGAAATGTGTACTGGTTTATTTTTGACACATTTTGCTCACATGGTTTTGCTTGTAATGAGCCAAAGCATTTTAGTTTGGGTTTCTTTTCTTAAACTTTCAGACAATGCCAGAACTTGGACTGAAACCTGAACTACTTGCTATAGGGGGGTGTGGGAACTTCTTCACCTGGTTCATATGTACGTTGGTGGACAGGCATATGTATAGCACTAGTTTGGTATGGGAGGCTGGTTAAAGACCACGGTCTGATCCAAACAAATAATTTTTCCATTCAGAATTAAGTTGACTCAGACTAGGCGCTTGAACCTCTGGGTTTTCATTTCCAGTTGAGTCAGGCTACGTACAGTTTTGTTTCTGTGGTTATACCTGAAGGTATGATTGCAGCAGTAGGCCCTCCAACTCTGCCTTTAAGCTGGCTGTCTCGGATACTGAAACTCTCGTAGGTGCAGCAGCATGCGTTTCATACTGTTACTGTAATGCTCTTGCCATAAAACAAGTTTAAGCCTGTAAATTTATTTTCACAATGCTCCAATGAAAGTTAAATGTGTTGTGCTGTGCAATACTGGAGCTTTTGTCCATTGCTTCAGAATGATTACAGGTAACATAGTTGTTTTTTACAGGAAGATACAACAAATATTCAAGGAATTTACCTCAGACTCCCTGGATTATTGATGGGGAGCGGAAGCTGGAATCCTCAGTGGAAGAACTGATTTCAGAACATCTAATGGCAAAATTTAAAGCGGATAGTAAGTATCTAGGAGACCTTTTACCATATATGTTTTTCATCATTACTAGAATATTTTTTCTGACTAGCTACTTACTTAATACAAGAGTGTAAGTGAAAAAAACTGTTCCTTTGTCCCTCTCTTACCCTTCCAAGTCCGAGCTTGTAAACTTCTTTTAGCTATGATCTGTGAGTAATCAGATGACTGCTTTGTTTTACGCAGTGTCTTTTATCCTTCTAAAATATCTCCTCACTTGATCTGATGATGCAAATATTATGGTTTTATGTGGTAGTATTTTTGCTTAGCCATACTTCTTAATGGTTAGTAATTCATAAAATGACTTGTAACAAGAAGGTTTTGCCATCAGTGTTCCATAATATCTGCCTAACCTTCGACCCCTTTGTGTTTCTTGCCTCGACTAATTTATTTTGTTCAGTGCATAGTTCCGCAAGTTAAATGCTTATCCAGGGATTATCCAGATGAAATAATCATTGCCCATCATTTGTCATCTACTAGATGTGGAATTAGAGACATAGAAGGCCCAAGGAAAAATCACATTAAATATTCGTTTGGGAAAAAAACAGCTCCTTTCCCCTCCTCTCCTCCTGCCTCCTGGTGGATCTGTTAGCCTGAACACTAGGAAAATCCTCAGACCATGTCTTTAGGCCAGGTGCTATGTAGCACCTTATTTCAGCTTGCGGAACTACTACAGGTGGCTGCCAGAGGTGCATGCGCAGCAATGTTGACAAGAGAGATAAACAAATCGAGAGACCATTGCTAGTAGGTCAAGGGAGGTGATCCTTCCCCTTTTCTCAGCACTGGGGAGGCACATTTGGTGCACTGGGTTCAGTTCTGGGCTCCCCAGTAGAGGAAAGATGTGGACATACCAGAGCGAGTCCAGCAAAGGGCTGTGAAGGTGATTAAGGGTCTGGAGCGTTCCCACCTAAGAAAATTCTGATAGTATGGTCAAAATACACCTTCATGACCATGGAAGATGATTATATAGTTGTCATAATTATGACCAGAGAAATGAGAGAGAATAAAAACTGAGGAAATCTTTATGCTGTGTGTGTTCCCTGTGGAGACAAAAATTTGGAAACAATCTGTTTTTCAGAGACCCTTTGGAATAGAGCTGCAAAGTTACCTCTAGTGCAGGGTTTGGTCCCCCGTTCCTCCTTCAGGCAAAGCTTAAAGGTGGAAGGGGTACGATGAAGGAAACTAAATACCCAACGGTACATTTTTTGTAGCTTGAAAGATGAATAAAACCAAACACGCAGAGGTTACTTTTCACTTTGGACTTGAATTGTCTTTCTCTTTTGTCCAGGCGTGTGCAACTAGCAGAAATTTCTTTGAAATCTTTGGAAACCATTGGGTTTATTTAGGATAAAAAGTTGTGTTTTGGAGGAAGATGGCTCAGTTTGATTTGATTCATAGGCTTGAATTGGCTGGGTGAGAAATGAACAAAATTAGTAAGTGGAATTCCTTTAAGATGGTACTGCTTTTTTTGGACATTTTCAGGGTTGTGGCGGTCCCATTTAGGCCAAGTAACTAGGAGTGCTCTTCAACAAACTTGTGAACGTGATCCAATAAACAATAAGTATCCCAGACTTTTTCAAATACAGTGCAGGCTTCATTTTGTAAAGGTAGCTCTTTGAAGTATATTTGCAACCAAGTTTAGAAAGAAAATATTTCAGTTAGAGAGTATTAAAAATGTAAAATAAAATCTGACCTCCCTTGTTCAAATCTGTTATAGGCTTTAACTTTTCTTCCTCCGGAAGAGAAGATGTGGATGTAAGAACACTAGGCAATGGTAAGGCTTGGAACATCCCTTGTAAAACACAGAAACAAACAAAAAGGTTAACCGAAGCTACCCTGTTAGACCTTGCTGAATGCGAAGTGCTTAAGTGTGTGCCTAGGCATGCTTCGGAATTTTCTCTCGGAAACATTTGGGTGATATTTATGTATTTATTCCAAAAGACCAAACAGTTTCATAAACCAAACTGAAAGAGGAGCCCTTTTTCAGTGTCCTTGGCCGCACAGATGCGTGGAAATGCGTAGCTTGTTCAGAGTATTTTATTTGATTCACTTCCTATTTTTAAGCCATTTATGTCAGACTGATTCCTGTCTTGTTTCTGTTGGGTCCTTCTACTTCACCTCACTGTCACTGGGGAGTGGGGAAGCCTCATTTTCTTTGTGAACTTGAGTCCTTTATAAAGGTCAGTCGCTTTCCGATACGCTGAAGTTACTATAGCCAAAGGAGGAGGGGAAAGAAAAGGTAAAAATTCACAACGATGTGTTCCAGTTGCTGTCTGATTTGTAGTGTAGTTCTTGGCATTGCTTATACTGGGGATCATCCCTGGCCCTGAGCACAGAAAGTGCAGCTATTGCAACAGATGTTTAGCTGAGGGAGCGGGATTTAACATCATCTTGCACCTGGGCATTGCTCTAGGTGACAGAAAATAAGCTAATTAACTTTTTTTCTTATTTTATTTTTTAATTAGCAGAGACTTGTACAAGATGTCTTCTGGGAAGTCATAATTTGCACTTATTGCTGATACTGGGGTTTAGTAGCCAAAAAAGTCCCTTGCTTCTTTCCTTCCATCTGATGCTACCTCCCTAAACCCGCAAGTCCTATCCCTGTTTGCATAACAGCAGACGATCTTCGCACCTTCCAACCTTACTGCATAAATTCAAACGTTAATTTAGAACAACATGTTTTTATGTTTTATGACTGTGCATGTTGCCAGGAAGGCCCTTTGCAATTGAGCTTGTGAATCCTCGTAGAATACATTTTACTGCTGAGGAAATGAAGGGACTTCAGCAGGTAAATCATTTGCACCTCATGGAACTCATAAAGCATGTGTTTCTTCTCTAACTGAGCAGTTTTGCTAACTGATTCTTTTTAAAATATCACAGACAATTAATAACTCGTCAGACAAAATACAGGTTCGAGATTTACAGCTCGTCACCAGGTCAGTATTTATCATCGCTGGCAAGGGATTTCAAAGCAATGCTTTGGGAGTTTTGCAAGCATTCTTGCTCACAGCATTATATAATTATGCTTATGTTATGTGAGTAATTAATTTCTTTTGTTTAGAGAGGCAATTGGTCGTATGAAGGAAGGTGAAGAGGAAAAGACAAAGACCTATAGTGCCTTAATATGGACAGACAAAGCAATACGGAAAGAAGATATTGCTTTTCTAGATGATATCAAGGTATCTGTAGCTCTTTTTGCTAATTTATATAGTACCTGTCCCGGTGCCCTAGGGGAGAGTTTATATACATGCAGCCATGGGCATATCTCTTTCTCTGGGTTTGTTTTTTTGCTTCATGGGGGTTTCTCTTGCTGTAGGGACTTTCGTATCTCCCTTCCCCCTTCTCACCCTTCCTTACTTCACCATTGTCATCCTGGCGTTAGAGCTGGCTGGCCGTTAGCCAAGGCAACAAATTCATGAATAATGTTGACCTTCCAGTATACCAAATAATAATAAGTAGTGAATGGGAGAGGAGGAAATCTGGCACCCGCACCCCTTTCTTTATCTTGGATAGTGTTTTGCGTAAGTGAAAGGAGTGGAGAAGGTCTTTTGTTCTGCAAGCTCTAAAACATTCTTCCACAGCTGCAGCAATTAGGAGTTTGAAATGTCTGTGACAAAAAATGCAAAGAGGCCTTACAAAGTGCTCGGTGTAGTGAGCACGCTGCGTTTAAGACAACTTTCTCCAGATGTTGGTCAGGGAGATACTGCTGATGGAGAAGTGTGTTCCCTTTTTGTTGTGTTGCACCATTTCCTATGGGTCTTGGCCGTGAAATCATTCTCAAAGCGAGGGCTTGAGCCATTACAGTCCAGGGAGACAACTGTTGTGACGTGTTTTTTTTTAGCAGGCCCACTTATTTCCTGAAAAGTTGCCTTTCAAACTGCTGTAGCTCATTTAGGAAAGGGGGTGGGTTAAAAAGGCTGTTACGAGATCTAATCTCATTTCAGGGTTTTTTTTCCTCACTTTTATTTCTAGGGGGTTGACTGTAGCTTAGACAAAGCATTTTGTGGGTGGGATTTTTTTTTTTTTTTTGATTGCCCTGAGGCTCTCACTGAGCTTCTAAATCCTGGAGTCATTCCAGCAAAGGACTGTGGAGATTTCAAGGTTATATCTCTGTATTTGCGATTCCGTTAGTTTGCGTTCATATGAGGCCTTCTCATTTAGCCTTTGAGATGGCTGTGCTCCTTTCCTTTGATAAACATGGAAAAAATTAGTCGCGCCTCGAAGATTACTCAACTACCATAATACAATATAAAAAGATGTGATTGGTTAACAATGTTAATGACTCTTACAATCTGTGCGGTATGTTGCACGTTTCCTTCCTCATTTATTTTGTTACCTCTTGTAACAGGAATTAAAACTTGACCAGAAGACACCTCTTCGGGTTCTTCACAGAAGGCCTTTAGCTGTAAGATGTCGGATCATTCACACCATGAAATCTGAGTACATAGATGAGCATCATTTTCGCCTGCATCTGAAGACTCAAGCAGGAACGTATCCTTAGATGCCGTTACACAAGGCATTTACGAAACAGCTTGCTGATTACTTTGGGTAATGGGAAGTTTCCTGCTTTTATCACTGCGGTGTTTCTAAATCCCTGCTCTTCAGCAGTCATACGTTGCTGCATAATGTTTGCTTTTAGGTCAGAATTTCGCATTCAGGCTTTCATTCAAAAATGCTACCCAAGTGTGTGTATTTTTGTGATGACCACTCTGATAGTTTTAAAGTATGTGCTTAGCTATGGAAGTGTACTGGTCAAAGACACACTTAAGCTTTTTCTAATTTAACTGAAAACTTTTCACTATAGAAAATAAGCTTTTCCACAATATTTAATGCACTGCAATGCAGACTGTAGATTGCTGCTACTTGCAAGTTAATGGTTTTGTCATAAAGTCACCACTCACTTTGGAATAAAACAGAAAATACAGGTCAATAGTGCAGTTTTTGGCATTAGAGTCAGAAGCCAAGAATTAGGAAGTCTTTTAAAGATGGGTGTGGGCTTAACAGGACAGTAAGGATGATCCTAACAGGATGTTCGCTGCAAGTTGGCTTAGGAGTAGAAAAAGACACCATTTTTTGCTTTGCATGTGTTTCACCATGCTCTTTTTTTTTTTCCTTTTGATTTCTTTGCGGTAAAATACACCTTTCCTTAGCCAGTATTTCTAGCTACATTAAAGAATTTGTGCATGGAGACTTTGGAAGAACAAAGCCCAGTATTGGCTCCCTACTGAACAGAACTGCTGACATTCTGGAGTTGGATGTAGAAGTAAGTTGTTTGCTATTTATCTTTCTGGAAATTAGTAATATAGTTGCATCTGTGAGATGGTTTCAGTGGAATTGCTCTAACCAAATCAACATTCCTGACCGCAGTTAATAGAAAAATTGATGTTAATGCAAAGATTGTGGTTTGTAGCACGCTGCCACATGTGACAGGCTTCCTCTGCTGAATTCATGTCGGGGAGGGATGGGAGGATGTTCCGTGAATTGATGACGCTTTATTATTAGCACCCACTGGAAGAGAGCTTAGCAATGTTATATGTACCACATCATTTCTTTTCAAAACAGGGTCAGTTGAAACATAAGAGAGATTTGACTTCCTCTTTCAGTGCTGGTTCAAACACAGCAAGAAATTACATCTGCTTAGTTGCTGGAGTCAGATGAAAAAACAAAATTTGTTTTGATTAAAAGAATGCATGTAGAGATATGAATTTAATATTTAACATAGTGGTTTGGCAAGGTTTATTTGAAACATGAGGTTTCATTTCAAGTAGCCAGTGATCAGCACGCTTGTTCTCCTGTATTTCTGGAAAACTGCCCCTGTGTTACATTTTGCAGAAGAGACATACAGGTTTTTGCTATCTTTTGTAGGATAATACAGGAAGAGAGCTTGCAGAGGACACTTCAGTTGCCTCTGAAAACAGGAACACCTGGCTTGGGGTGATAAGCATCGCTCTCATACGGATAGGTTATCGGACATAACTGTGAAAGATGTCTAGAGACATGAAAATAATTAGTCATCTTGCTAATAATGCATTTAACTCAGGCTCAGAGCCTAGTCCTTTGATGCAGTTGTAGATTAGGCAAGGAGTAGGTATGATTAACGTAGGCAGTCTTGAAGCCAAGGTGTTTAACGTGCTGTGTGGCGATCCCCGTGTTGTGATCGCAAGTGATGATGCTATGGTAGCGTAGGGTGTTCTGCTTTTGGAAGAGGGTGAGCAACAAGTTTATGCCCAAAGGGAATTGGAGACGTGGCCTCAGGGAGGCCAGGGAAGAAAGATGTAATCCAAGTGGTAGTAATTACAACATTTGCTTCTAATGAAGCGTCAGGCACGTTCTGTCCCTTTTGACTAACAGTCAGGATGACTGTTAATGAAGTTGCCTAGATAATTCTTGTGCATAATGCTTGACAGCTTATTCTTCTAGTCAAGTTTTCCTTACTCAGGAGGCAGATTTGGAGACGGGTGATGGTTTTCTACTCGAGCCTTGCCTGCACTGCCCAATACCTGAGTATTTCTGTGGCATCAATCAACAGGTTACTTGTTTTCACATCGTAATGGCCCATCTGTAGGATGAGTGGAAGATGGAGATGGGTCATATTTGTAATTAACAGTTCTGGACACTCTGTAAATGCAGCCCAACATCAAATGATGCTGGGAAGCAGGAGCACAAGGAGTTGTGTTTCTGCTTTATGGAGAAAGCCCAGCTCCCAGAGAGCTCTCTCCAGACACACGTGGAGCCGCTAGAGAGAGGGGGCTGTTTCATGCTACAGTCTTCTGCTTGTCTTGTCCCCCGTCTCTTATCTTAGTGCCCTTTATTCACTGTTTCTTTCCGCTCTTAGCCTATAGCTGACGAGTTCTGATAGCAAGTAGCAAATCTCTTCATGTATGTAAAACACCGAGTCTGCTGATTTGCCTTTTTCCCCCCTGCTTTTCTAGTCTGTTGACGTTGACTGGCCTCCAACCCTGGATAATTAACCTTTCAAGTTGGGATGAGGAAGAAGCAGCTCCTCTGTCAGCAGCTGGTTACTGAACCCTGTACAGTGTATTACAGCTTGGTTGCAAAGTATTTCTGTTGAACATTTGGATCATGTTGATCTGCCAAAGGATACTGTTACTTTGAATCAACTTTAAACACTCTGGAACAGGTAGCGTTCATTCAATCTCTAGCCTTATTTTAATTTCTTCTGTGCATAAAATAATTTTGGTAAGGTAGCGTATTGATAACAAGTCTTTTTAAAATTAAGATAAACGTAAATGATGTAATGTGCAAATAGTGTACTGAGCAAGTACATCAAATATGCATTCTGCAGTAGTTTAAATTAAAACATTACAATGTTTTAATTAAAAACCTCCCTCAAGCCAGATTTTTTAAACTCTTTTTATATTGGATGCTGCAGCTTTCTTGTCTGGATGCAGGTAGCAGTGAATTACCTGAAACCCAGCCCTAACTTTTTCTGAGCACCGTTGACGCAGGAAATCCCAAAAGTCAGGGAGACTCTGAAACCGGTAGGACAGTGCCTGGAATGAGGCCGCACTCTGCGCTCTGCTGACTGCTTTTTAGTCAGTGGCAGTTTTAGAGACGGGCCAATTTGTCTCCCAAAGTACTTCTCAAAGGGGAAAAAAAAACAGTTTTCAGAGGAAAATTTTGCACTTAAACCCAAATTTTTCTCATTTAAAAACATCAGTGATGCTTCCTGGAAACAACAGTTGAGGTACTTGAGGCCTCAATAGCTCTCTAGCCTGGTTACAGTCCTCTTCAGGCATAGGATTTCCCCAGTTGAGTCACCATATATAAAAAGACTGGGAAGTCCTGGCAGTGGTGCAAGACAGAAATCTAAAGAAAAATAGGAATACCAAGAACCCCAAAGTACAGATATATATATATATATATATAAAATGTACTGAAGAATGCTAGTATCGAGAGAACATGTCAGATCAAAAAGCTTTGGTTTGTAGCGTAATACATTTTTTTCTAGTATCCAACCTTGGATGGATGCCTGGAAGAGTTGAACATTGTCTAGGAACTTACCTGGAATAGGGAAAACCTGAGGGGTTTTTTCTTTGCTTATGTTATTTTAAAGGTTTCACACAAAGCAGGGGTTGGGCTGCAGGAACAGTTTCATGTTTATTAGACAGGTCCCACCCATCTTGAGGAAAAGCCACTTTTATGCCTGTATCATGTTAATCCATCAGGAAGATGCTTCTGCTTACCTGAAGTACGGCAGAAAGTTAAGTTATCAACAAGAACTAAAGGTTTGGAATTTAAGGGCTCTTCGTTAACTAATGTTTCAGAAATAAAGAGGGTAATATTTGCCAAGACGAACCACGGTTGGGGACAGCGGTGCCAGAACCTCATAATAGAACAGCTGCATGATAACTCTAGCTGAAGGCTCAAAAAGGCATTGGTAAATACATTTTCAAGGAGCTCCTAAAAACTGATCTTGACAAATTAGTACAAGTATTAAACACTCTGCCTGTGATGGGTTGTCAAAACTTGTCTCTCATCATTTTTCCTAGTCCACTGTAACGTAAGTGTGGCAGTAGTTCAGAAACTCCCGTTTTTCTAACACAAAAATAATAGGAACATGATTCAGACAGCAGTATTTTTTTGTTTTTAATCTTAAAGCTGTTATGAGCAACAGATTCCAGGAGTCGTCATCTCAGATAGTAATCTGTACCCAGAAAGGAAGTGTCATAAATGATGGAAAACTTAAGAAACTGAATTCAGAAAACAAACAAAAGAGAATTTCAGTCTCGCATCTATGTGAATTCTTGAAACTCAAAGTGAGCTAAAATATGATATATAAATTCCATAAACTACAGGGGGGGAATGTAAACATGACTGCACTATGGACACAACCGACATGAGAAGAGCTGTTCCAAGGGGGCAATAGAGCTAACAAGGCAGGAGCAGAGAGGGCTCTGCCGTAGCGCAGGGACACTCGCGGTGCTCCCATCTGCAGCTCTTTCTGTACTATGCTGTACGTTATCATGGCGACAGTGGAGATCATGTTCAGAATCAAAGTGCAGATAAACAAGGCTATAAAGATTACACTAAATGCGCCAAGTCGAATTTCGTCTCCATGCCACACAGAGGTCCACCAAAACTTCCCCACTTGCTTATTTTTATAATAAATGTGAAGTATCCAAATCAGGGGAAAAAAGCTGATGATGCAAATATTTCTACACCTTTAGATATTGTTCAGTGACCACGTAAAAATATAAAAGTGAGAGATGTGATCTGTTTTTTTGAACTTTGTTAGAGTCTGCAGTTTCTAATACAAGGTAAACACTTTGAACTATCATAATCTGTAATTAAGATTACAGCAATAATATTAATGTTGTACTTTGGCCTTCATCTTATTTTTAAAATACCTACTTGTGAGTACTCGAATAGAATGTTTTGTGAGCATAAGATGTAATCTCGTTCATGAGGCATGTGTGAAAGAGGTAGATATTTTCTAGCACGTTGTGTGAAAAATACTAAAAAAATGTGGTCCGACATTCCTTAGCATCATCCTTCTTTGCACTGGAAGGACTCAAAACGAAGCTGTTGTATTTCTCCAAACAACTGGTTGCCTATAATGCCGCCCCTACATTTTTTCTTGCATCCGCTTAGCTGAACCTGGAGAAAGCTGTACCAGTAGCACAGCTCTGGCTGAGCATGAAAGCATCTGTCCCCTCTGACTACAAAGTCAATTGGTCTGCCACAAAAAAATGCTGAGTGCAGATGAACCTTTACTGCACCCATCACTTTGGGTTGTGTACTGACTATTGGTAACTGTGAGCAGAAAATACCCCCAAAAAAAACCCTGGATAAGCAACCCATAACCCACCTTCTCCCATTTCTCTGGCTTTCCTGCCGTGAGGGATGTCATGAATCCGAAAAGGTTGCAGAAGCCGAGTACTTAGTATAACCAGTTTTTTTAATTACCAAACCAACTCGTTTACAAAGGAAAACAATGTTGAAAATATTATACAGTAAAAACAAATTGTACTATAAAGAGCTCTCTATGAAGTGAGTAAAATGTTTACATTTAATATACTTAAAATTGAGAACTTCAAAAAAAGAACTGAATAAACACCACGTTTCAAGCTTTCGTGTTCCTTTGGTCTTTCTGTTACTTAAGACTGCAGAGGAGGTATGCAGAAGTGAGGAAAAACCGTGGAGAGTCAATTCATTGCATGGCATACCTAGCGTCAGGGGACAGTTTTCCAAACTTTGTGCATTCTACACATTGTCTAAGGAGCATATTCCGTCAAACCCGTGTAATCGGTGTAATGCATTACAGCAGCAGCACCTTATTGCTTTGAATGCAATGAATTACTGCAGTTAAGGAGTCATTGCTTTCCGATAAACCACGAAGGTTTTTTGGAGTTCCTTTCTGCCTTGTGTACAACTACGTGTCTCAAGTGGCTTTTTTGATTTGGCCTTGTGGTTTTTGTTTTCTATACATCCAAGTGTGCTTTTTTATTGCTTCTTTCCATGGTGCAGTTTTATGTTGCTGAACAGTAACAATTACATTCTTAAGCCTTATCTGCCATACAAAACAGCTGTATAACTTAAGAAATACTTACATATTTCTTGCTGTATTGCTTCTTAAAAAATAATAATAATAAAATAGCAAAGCCCTATAATGCAGAGTAGAGTGTCTTACCTAGCCAGTTACATCCACGCGAGTTGTCACTGAACATCTCGCAACTCAGGCTAAGAACAAAGACTGGGAATCAGGGGGAAAGGAGGAAATCCTGCTTTCTGATACAGAGTAGAGAGGAGTGTTTTTAATTAGTACTGACTGAAATGGCCGTAAGTTGTTAACAGAGTGCATCAAGGTGAGGCTGCACTAAGACTGCCTCCGGGTTGGCCCCAAGGCTTTCTTGCGGGGGGAGGCAGGGTCTGAGCCTTCTTTTAAGCAGTCACTTGCATAGCAGGAAACTGCTGGGATACCTGAGGAAAGAATAGGTAGATGCCTCGGCTCGACATATTTCCGCAGTTCAAAATAACATATACATCACAGCTACACACACACACAAAAAAAAAAACTTCCAGAGAAATAACAGCGTCTCCAGTCCTAAAGCAACAGGGGTTTGTCATTTAAAATAACGCACTTTGCATGAAGTGCAGAGAAGTCCTTACTTTCTGTTCATGCTTTTGTGCAGTGACTCATTTACAACAGAGATGAACTATTAAAATACTCAAACCTTCCGGTCTTTTAAAATATATCTAACAATGACATAGTCATTAAAAAACTTTTAGAGTAAATTTGCCTTCAAAGCAAATGGAGTGTGGTGAAAATGTGAAAACTCAATGCACGATCTTGTTTTAGGAGAAGAGTATTTTAGATGAAAGAGGGTAAGAAACTTAAACCTTTCAAGTAAGTTGAGTAAAACTTTAACATTGTTAAGTGAGTCTGAACTAGAGTGCCCATGTGCCGGGTTTTTTTCCCCTAATTTCTGTCCTATCAAATTTTAAATTTAATTTCCATAGCAAAAATGGTTATTTTTCAAACAATTTTAACCCTGCGAAGTATGTGAAATTTTAACCCTTCTGAAGATGCCAGTTTTTACAGTCCCCAAAGGTAAGGAAGATTTAAGTGTTAACAGTTCCTTTTTCCAACAGCGTAAAAATATGTATACAAGGTATTTTTAAGGTACGGAATCCCAAACGCTACTCCCACCTCTCTTCTTTACGGGCACGAGTCTTTGGGCTGTAATATATAACCTTAAGTTATATCAGGAAACTTGCATAGTACATTGTGAAAGAGAAAGCAGGGACTGCAGAAGGGTAAGTCACTCCTCTTCACACAGCTAGCCATCGGAAAAGCACTACGTACCCGCTTCCAGCCCGGCACTCCTGCCTCAATGGTTATAGCTCTGTAATATGCTATCAAACGGGAAGGACTGATAGAGCTCGTCACTGGGGACGCCATCAGTGTCGTAGTACTGGTTATCTGCAATGCTATTCTGATGGTTTGGGATGGGGTTGGTGGATAGTCTTGATTCGCTTAAGACCTCTTGGTCTATAAAACCGTGAACTGCTGGATCAGCTAAGTTAGACTGTGAATTAAAAGCCGCGCTGCCCGGGGCTGCTACAGGCGGGCAAGCTGGGGGCACCTGGTGGAGCTGCTGCCTGTGATTGCTTGCATTTAACAGGGGGTTATACTTTTCGAAGTTTATACTCGTGCAGTTCATGTCATCCGTCTCCATGTTCACGATGCTGGCTGTGGAGACGCTGATGGGATGAGTCTGGTGCACGATGCTGTTACTAGACACACTCTGCATGTCTGCACTCGACACCGCCACTGCTCCCATCCCGTTGGTGCTGCTGTAATTCCGGTAGAAGCCTAAATCCTTCTCATCGGGCCAGTTCAGGGGGTTGTCGTGGAAAGCTGGGAGAGCGCCGCTGCCCTGAGCAGCGGGCTGAGGCACATCTGCCGCAAAGCTGTTCTGCGGGTGCGCGTTAAGCAGGCCGCCGGCTGAAGAGGAGGTGCTGTACAGCTGCTGCCAGCACGCGGGGAGCGTGTCTTGCTTCCCTGGCCCCACCTGCGCAGGCACGTGGGGAATCTGATTGCAGACAGGGTAGATCTGACTAGTGTTAGGCAGGGTTCCGAGCCCCGGCAGCATCAGTGTGGATGAAAACATGTTTGGTTCTACGGAAAGAAAAGATGTGATTGCATTTTACTGCCATTTTTAATATCTTTTAAAATTACACATAGTAAAAAGCAGAGCAAAACCAGTGCTATCTTAGTAAGATTATATATGCATTTGCACTTTCGTACTTGCTGAACTGCTCTGCAAGGTGGACCCTAGATTTCTGGACAGCAGCAAGACAGCTCTCCACCTCACCCCTCAACGGTGAATGCTGAAGGTGACAGCTACATTTAAGTAAAGAACTGATGGGTTTAGTTTGTATAGTCACAAGTACCAGTATCTTACAGGAAGAAACCCTCAAGAGAATATTAGCATCAACTGAGTGTACGTTTGAAGGGCTGAGTCTCTGACTGCAGAGAAAATCGGTAGTTATCTAAATAAAGGCTGAAAGCCAGCAATGCTTAGAGATGAAGAAGGTGTAGCCCTCTCCTGTGCAACGGGGAAGTTGCAGCACGGCTGAGGCTTTGAGAAGAATCTGGAGGAGGAAGAGGAGGGAAAGTAAGAGACCGGCATTACTGCCGCCTTGGGAATGCCAGCACCCCGCTGAAAAAGCTCCAGCCCTTCCCCACAGCAATCAGACACTATTTGTTTCAAACTGCTGTCGGACTGGGACATGCATGCCAAAACCTACCTTTCTTAATCAGCTTCCCCTCAGGAGCCACAGCGGTGAACGGAGTTACTTTGGGCCTCTCTGTCGCATTTGATCCTGTGAGAGAAGAAAGCATGAGTCTACACTGAATGTTTGCTTTTATATAGAATAACTGCATCTCAAGGTAAGTTCACTCAAACAAGAAAAAGACAAATATTTTCCTTACCACAGTCCTGTATGAGCTTTTGCCAAGCCAAAGTTGATCTTTGCCTTTTTGCTTTGTTGCCATATGGATCTACAGAGAAAGAAATAGAAGGAAAGTGTTAAAAGTTTCTCATTGATATAATTAGTAAAAGTTGTTTCTAAAACTTAGACTCGATGGGCCCTAATTGTAGTAAAAAAATTTCAGCACTAACCAAGACAATGTTATTAACAGTGATTCCCGATATTTTCATTGAAAAAGGGAGCAAACCGACTATTTTTACTTTTAAAAACCAAAAATCTACTTTGTAGCAGCAGTATTGTAGAATTTTTAATAATTAAACTACTGTTTGTTATCAACACAAGTTCTGCTCTGATAACGGCTGTTAAGAAACTCAACTAATGGGAACCATACCCTTTTCATCTGGTAAGTATCTGAAATCCATAGGTTCGCTGACTTCCTGGTCTGAAGGTCTTCGCAGCTGCATCTTCACCGTGACGGGCTCGGTGATGTCTTTGAGAAACGGTGGTGTTCTGAACACAATGGCAACTTGGCGGTGAACATCAGCTTGTGAAAAGGAACCTTTGGCCTCCCAGTTGTCCAAGACAAATCTGACTTCTATATCATCTAGTCCATTAGAAACACAAGATGCTTGTTAAGCTGAAGAAGAAAACTGAAAACTTGCAGCAGAAAAAAGGGGAAAGGGGAACAGAGAAAGGACTCTGACTCAGAATTCAGATGCAAAGTAAATGGCTCAACTTTACAAGCACTGAGTATCTTTCAGAGGCGCTCAGAGCCCTTGAACCTGAAAGCTACTCTGTCCAACTATAAAACCAGCCCGCTTACACAGGAGTGTGGTGAAGGCTTTAAGTTCCCCAGCTAGAAAGTGGTAGCGCCAGCCTTTTGGGACAAAGAGGAAGGAAAAAAAAGAACTAGTCAAGGTTACCTTTCTGAACTTTGTCACACAGTAGAAATATTTCATCTCCTCCTTTTACACTTCCACAGTTCTTGTTCACCCGACAGATTCTTAATTCTGCTGTGTTGGGAGCTCCTGGAAACAAACAGGCACGTTTGAGGATAAAGAATGACTGTAACTTTGTCACTCTTGAAGATGAGGTGCTGGGAGTTAAGGCACATGAAGGGAAGGCAACAGCTGGAGGAGTGTGACGCCCCAAAATCCACACTAAAGAAGTCGCTCCATACAGGAAATGCAGAAGCAGGGCTTGGTGTTCCATGATCCTACAGCTCTCGGCCGTTCATCGCCAAACACAAGGTACCAGGGCAGCTGTGCCACTCACTCCCTAACTATTTATTTTACAGTAGTCTCAAAATACTTCCCTGAATGACGTTATTGTGCTCAGCACTGCTGCCCTTCAAACTGTAGGATTCAAAGCAGTTCTTTAAGGGACTGATTACCTGTTACAGTCATGCTTCTCTGGAAAAAGCTGGGCTAGCAAGTCAAGAAAATTCCCCTCTGAGTATGAGACATGCTTGGCCATCAAACCTCTCCTCTGTTACCCCCCTCCAGGTGTTTGAGAATAGGTCTAGGAGTCTAATTTTCATGCCTTTACTCAGGGTAGTAGATTTCACCCCAAAAATGCTCAAAATTCAACTCCAAGCTGAGGTTGTATGTGGACAGCACTCATGACAGTTGCAGATGGGGAGCTGCCCCGTGCACAGTCTCTGGTAGTGTTGTATGTCTCAATAAAGTAACCACCACCTAAGTTTGCACAGTGCATCCAAACCACCCGATGGCTGTGGGGGACTCGTGTGGGATGGAGACGAGCACTGCCTGACGGTGTCTGGCGCCGTTCAGTAGCAGCAGCTTTCCTGTGGGGTAAATAGGGATAGGAGACAACTGCAAGAACCAACAGCCCTTTGGAGCTTTGTGGGCTCTGTTACAATTTATTTAAAAGAGCACTAATGTCACAATGTAGTGATTCAGAAGTAACAAAGAACAAACCAAAAAACCCCTGAACGGAATAACACTCTCCTATAATTTCAAGTTCACCCCCTGTGCCTATATGCTCTGTTGATGCTTTGAAGTACATGAGCACATACCGATTTTAAGACTCTGTCTTCATATAACATACAAAGTAACTGATGCGCATTTGTCTACTGTCTGCGACCACGTTCATAGTTTACTGCACCCTCTCCCACCCCTCCAGTCCCAACCGAACAAGGCTACACTATCATGATGTTCTCTCATCTTATGTCAGGAGATCAACTCCAAATGTATTTAAAACACCTGGGAGGATCCAGCTGGTGCTGCTTTGTGACCCAGAAACTGACCCTCCTACCACCACAGCAACCTGAGGCTCCACCACCACGAGCTGCCTCTTCCAGGCACAGAGATGAAATACAAAACCAAAGCTCATGGTGTCACCCTCAAAAAAAAAAACCCAAAAATATCTACTTTAGACTCTCAGTTTGAGTCAATTCCTGCCTGATCTTTCATGGTACTGTACAGGTATGCTGTAGCACAACACAGACTAAGCTTAGAACAGCTCTTGGTAACCTCAGGCCAGACCCCAATTACGTAGTTACTATCTGCAGCTATTACTATCATTATTCTTAGGAGAAGTGGGTGCTACAGCCTCATTTACTACATGACACATGCCACTTCATGTGCTGAATGAATCAGAAACTGCAAAGGGAGGGGAAACAAAACAAACCCAGAAACAGCACAGGATCATATGACTGACAGTGTCATTGTGCGTTTTTCATAGGAAGGGTAAATTAAGAATTGCAAGGAGAAGCCTAATTTTACCTTTGTTTCACTTCTGTATGCTTGAGTGGCACTCGGTGTCCTTTTAACAGGTTTTTGGGAAGGTTTCCTAGGCTGGAGTTTGCTGTTTTGTCTTTTATTTTAAAGGCAGTTTAGAGGGGAGGATGAAGGAAAGACAGACGAATGCCAGGAGACGTGGA
The DNA here is from genome assembly GCF_000708025.1 of Charadrius vociferus. Classification (NCBI taxonomy): domain Eukaryota; kingdom Metazoa; phylum Chordata; class Aves; order Charadriiformes; family Charadriidae; genus Charadrius; species Charadrius vociferus. The sequence goes on along the minus strand of NW_009648550.1, from coordinate 4,339,528 downwards.
TGCACTATTCTGCTGTCAGCCCCAGTGCCGAGTTCGGCAGCAGCCTCAGAGAGACACGTTCTCTATGGCCTCTGTCCTGCAGTGCTGCTTCCCATCTCTCTTCCCCAGTGCACGCCCTCACCGCCCTGTTGCCTCGATTCCTGCCCAATTCCCATTCCTCGCTCCCCAAAAGCGCATCCCTGGTAACAAATGCTAAAAAAACCTAACCACCTAACTTCTCGCCAAAAATTCCATCACTTTCAACAAGGGCAGAACACCATGTTCTCCCTAACCTCAATTCTCAGAAACAGTGAGCTGCTTTATCTGACTCTTCCCAAGTGTTTTCAGTGTGGTAAGACACAAAACTTTGGAAATTTCTGTTCAAAACCAGTTAACGTTATACACAACTGAAAACAGAAGCTGCCTTTGGTACTGAATTTTAGACATCTGCAGTCTCTGCTCATGTGATTGCCTCCATACTATGTTCATGTTATTCTAATGTATTTCTACTATTGAAAGCAGGTGGAGACTATGATGTATTAGAATGTGAAGAAAATACTAGATGTAAAATATGCAAGCTGATCTTCAGAAAACCTCCGAATACCTTTTTGCTCCTGATCTGGACAGATCTGCAAAAACTTGAAATCTAACAGCCTAGGATTTCCTAGCCCACCGTACCGCACAGTTTTATCTAAAGTTGTAACCTGACTTCACCCAGTTCTGTATGACAGAGCAAGTTTAAAAAGGCTAACATTTTAAAAAGAAATTCAGGTCTGAAACTGCTGTTCCAGAAAAGAGCAGCATAATTTTTATGACTTGTGGTTGCAGTCATGCACTGTTTTATTTGCAGCGCTGCTACATTACATGGAGGATTTTAGATATACCTATGGTGTATCAGAAGCTACCCACATACACCCACGCTAAAAAACCAAGCTTCCCCCACCACACAGCTATCTGTCATTTCAGCAGCTTAGCAGAGACTGACGTCAATCAACGTAGACGAGTAATCATGATTTGGCACATTTCTAAATGGCATCTGAGCCATAGCTGCAAATCTTGTACATCAATTTTATCTCAACCCTAATTACTTCAGTACTACAAGGGTTCTCAATGACACAATGCACACAGTTCCAACTTCTAGATAATTCTAGAAGAGACTGAAAATAACAAACACACCTGAGTTCATTTCAACATTTTCACAGTGGTTGTGCCCACATCAACACAATTCTAACCAACTACATAAAATGCAGACCTCATTTTATTCAGTAGTTTCTGCTAACGTAATGACCTTAATATTTAGCATAGAAATCCTTTCGCCACAGAAATAAAAAACACTGTCAAAAAGTTTCCAGTTACTAAAAGCTCTTCTGCTATTCTTCTCCAGGAGAAAAGTCCAGCACATGTTGAGGGCTAAAATCCTCAACTGAAGCCAAAACTATACAGAAGTCCAATTTTGTGGCATGTGGAAAACAGTGCCAAGAAGGGGTGTTCCACGTACTTCTGCACCCTCCCAGAGCATGATCAAACATTCCCTCGTTATCTACCTGTACACTCAAAATAGCAACCGACTGGACTAGAATACAAAAGGGATATATAAAAGCATTAAGACAGTTTCCCACTGGGATAAACCTCTCCTGAGTCCTGTTCCAGAGCCCTCACAAGGCAAAGGCAAGACCCCTCGTCGGTACAAACAGGCCTTAGAGGACATCCTTGGAAAACAGGTCAGTCTTACGGCAGCCATCCATCTTGCTACTATTTATTTTAATCGCTCGGTACTTCAGTGCCAAGCAGCCTTCAGGCACTTCAGTCTTTCCTTGCAGTCATTGCTGTGACATGTGAACAAGAGCTGCAAAAGCACCCATGCGTGAGTCCATGGCTGTACTGCACAATCTTACTCTGGTCGGCCAACCCTTCACCCTGGGATCATCTTTTGAGTATACACTCACTGACTTGCCATGTGTTAGGCATGCATCTAACAGTCCCAAGCCACAGAAGCGACCCAGAGGACTGGCACGGACCTCAGAAACTGGCCTGGCATTTTTCATCCCAAGCAAAAAAGAAAAACAAGAGGGGGAAAAAAAATACGCATTTGACTGAGTTGATACTTACTGTTGTCATAGATGGGGTTGGAAATCAAAGGAGGAAGAGCTAACGTGTAGTTGCCGTGTTCATCGGGGAGGAAAGCTTGGAAGCAGAGGCGGACGACATTGAGATCGTACTCATCAATGTTGTGCAGCTGTTCTTCAGGCACTGAACAGCAGAAGGAAAGACAAAACTGAGGATTAGTCATCAAACCCAGCAGTAATTCTTTAACAAACTGGAGATGAATCTCCACCGGTAAAAGAGATGGCGGATGCCAAGGCAGACAAAATATGCTCATAGTCCCTGGAAGCTTTACAGGGGCTGCATGAATAAATTCCTTGTACACAACAAATGATACAGAAGCCTTTAATGCTTTCCCTTCATCAAACACGGCTAAACTGTCCTAGTTCTCCAGCTGTTTCTTGTGTCTGGTTTCCTCTCGTTGCCTTCCAGACCAGTTTCATGTATCTGTAGTTTAAAAGTCATTCCCTGCACATGTTTCCCTCTAATTTCTGCATGATAAAATTTACAAAATGAATGCTGCTGCTGCTGCAGAGAAACCTTTCAGTATAAGTAAGTCCTGGGACGTAGCTGAAGATTTTCAGCAACAGTGAGAGACTGCTGCTACATGATATCATTATTTTCCTCTAGAAACTGAGACAGAAAAATAATCAGAAGACAAGAATGTTGGGGCAAGAATGAAGCCGAAAACAACACAAACCATCTCCCCCCTCCTATCAACATGTGTGTCGCTGCAGGACCTTTGAGAATAGCGGTTAGTGGTGTCATGATGATAGAATTTCATAATACAACAAGTAAACCCTTGCTGGAAAGGATCTGCTTCCTTACATATTCCTCCCAGTGTAAAACACAATAATGCATAACCCAAGCTCAGCATTTCAATTTTGTTCCCTCTCACTTATTTTAATTTCAAGACACAGGATCTGGGATATCATTACTGAACATTTCACGTACTCCTGACTTAATGGGTGATCCTGCAAAAAGCAGCCCTCTCCAAATTCAATGCTTTCCTTTAAGGTCTGACATTAACTATTATGTTGACATTCAACGCTCGAAAAAGGAGAAACTGATTTAATTTCATTTAAGTAGAAGTACTGATAATTAAAATCATTTAAAGTGGCTCTCTTTTCCAAAATTGTTCAAAGCAACTGTTCAGCACAGTTAGATACTCCTCGCAGCTACCTAAAGTGAGCATGTGCCAAGTCAACAGATCACAACCTCTCAAGTTCACCCTTTCCCCTGCCCTTTCAAGGCCTCTCGCAAGAATGAAAGATTAAACGTGCCTGTGATAAGAAGTCTGGGGGTCACACCGTACCGATTAGATTGCAATGCTCTGACCTTTAACATTTATCAGCGGGTTGCTCTCCACCCTGCCATGAGTGGGATCCCACAATGCCCACTTGAGTGGTTTCTTCCTTTCACCTTTTGATAGTGTGATATAATAAATGCACTGAGCTCAGAATACTTTCCACTGGCACTTTTAGTCTTTCTTATGCTCCAAATATCTGTTTCTCCTGGTCTCTACTGTAAAGAGAAATCAAATCACCCTTCCCTTTTAAAAGTCCACGATCTGCAATATTTCAAGGCAAATACACCAGTGAGTACAAAACTAAGCAGCAACTACATACGTAACTTCAGAAATTATGGTGCTCAGGGGAGTTCTGCCAGGGTGCACTTTGCAGGTTAGTGGCTGACTATATTACCAGATAGGTACAGCGAAGTTTTGTAATTTAAGGTACTTCATGAGCTGACCTGCTAACTTAATAAAATAGGCTCTTTAGAAAACAGGTTTGGAACAGACAGCCGTTCAGTCTAACTCAGGTTTGGCAGACTCTGCAGCCCAACTGCCTCTTGGTACAGCCCAACTGAAAGAATAAAAAAAGTGCATTCTCTAGATCGCACCTTGCAGAAGGGCTAATCAGAAGTGCAACGCTACTTTGCTTCCAGCAGCTCAGGTGCTCCTTCTAAATCCATGCTCTGACATCATGGCCAGCAGGCAATTAGCTCCCAAGGATACTCTGGCATCAAGGCTTACGTTTGTGTGTTGTGTTAGCCATCGGTGACCGTGTGGATCCGGCCAGAGAGCCCAAGCGGTAGTCAAATTTCAAACCTCTTAAAAATTAAATTGAGCATAGAGTTTCAATACCTCTAAGTCAACTCCCTGTAGATGGAAACCAAGCACAAATCTGGATCTGGCTTTTGATTCTGAATCAAAAATGAGGACTTTGTGGTCATGCAATCAAGTCTGTCTCTCCCAGGTCAAAGCACCACCAGCCCTGCACCACGTTTTCCACAGACGCAGCAGCCTCTTCCTCAGAAACAAATAACAGCAGACTTAAAGCTTAAGAGAACTCTATAATGCAAAAAATACACTTGACACGGAGAAAATTAGTAATGCTAATGTTCAAATTACATCATTTCCTATAACTTTCGCAAATTCCCAATAAACTTCTTTAACCACCTGATACAGGAAAGGTGTGGCGTGCCAATAATTGCAAGAAGCAGAATTGCTGCGCACAGCTCATTGTATTGCAGCAAAAACCACTGCTCATAATTTGCATGTTCTCACAAATGATTTAATACAATTAAAAAAATCTGTACTTTGAAAGAGGAAGTGCTCAGTCAAGACTGATTCCTCTTGGACTATTTTTAACCAGATGAGAAGAACATAACAGAGCAAAAAAGGAGAACAAGACAGTTGCAACTCCATCTTGTGATGACATGCTTAAAGAAATACACAGAGGCTAGATTCCACCTTCGTATAAAGAAGTGCACAGGTTTCATCAATATCAAAACATATTTAATTCCCATCTAAAAGACAATCATCCAAACAAAATAAAATGTTATTTTTAACAAACGTCTAATTCTGCTCCCTCTGAAGTCAATCTGAGTGTAGCCACTAACTTGAACGGATGCTGGCTTACACCTTAAGAATATTAAAAACAAACAAAAACGAGGCAGACAAACACACTGACTAATGCCTGGAGCACAGCCATACGGAGGATGGTCGTGTCATTCAGTGTTATTTCACCGACTTCTGTACAGACAGGGTTAAACCTGACAAACCTGAAGTTATTAAAGTTAAGAAACACTGTTAAAGATTTTGGGAGGAGAAAGGACCAGAGAAGAAGAGTAGCTGCTCCAACTTGTGCAAGCTCCACACAAGCAGCTCTACTGAAACCAGTGACATTACACACGTGAAGTAAAAACATCGCAGGACGCAGATACGGTAAAAAAGGCTTGAACGTAACACATGAATAAAAGGAAGAAGTACTCTGTTTTTGGCAAGAGTTCAACTTCCTCTTCTGACTGCTTCTTGCTGTGTGGTACCACACCTTACTGTCTTCATATGAATCTACCCGAAAGAGCTGGCATCCGACCAACAATCCAGGTATGCTCCTGTGATGGCCCACTCTAATAAAAAACTAGCCTTAACCTGGCAGAAATTCATTTTCATAGTCATCTATGCAAACAGGGGTATATGAAGGAATGTTTGTAAGTACAGCTCTTTTACATGGGGAAGGAGAGTTTTCAAAAGTAACACTTAGCAACTCAAACGCATAGAAGCGACAAAAATATTCAAAAAGAATTAAAGTTCTAAGTTAATTATGGGACAAGCTGCAAAAAAAAAAAAATCCATAAAAACACCACCAGCGCAATGGGAAAAAAAAAAAACTAACCCCACTCACCAAGATTTTGGTCATAGGACTTAAAAAACAGTATCTAGAATTACAGTCAAACCTGAGGAGTATTAGCTGCTCAACCTGAAAGGGGCTACAATAGCTACTAAATCCTTTCTTTATAAATCTGTTTACAAGTCTTCTGAAAGAAATGATGATTCCCCAACTTAAAAAATAATTACCTTTGAAATAATTCTTTAATCCGTTATCCACTGCCATGGGAAGAGACTGATATAGTCCCATTGTGGGCACAAAAACACCCCATGCAAGCTAAACCGTGAACTCCTTCCAACCCGAGCATCTCACGCAACACAGGCATTAGGTTTGGGCTGTCCCCATCTCAGGGATTTATGTCACAAGTCCAGAGATGCCCCACCAGGTTACCACTGAATGAGAGAACTTCTTGGATTTGCTTCTGTAACACAAAATTGGAGACTTTCTGGGTCCAACTCACCAACACGCAGTTCCCAGTTCAGGCACAAAATTAAAGATGGCAATAAGATCAGGCCTTCTGTTTGTTTCTGTTTATTAATTTCTAATATTTGTTACTATTTTAGCAGTCTTCAACATTCAGAAAGGCCAATAAAATACCATTTATCTGATTAAATTACTGGGGGATTAAGGGCTCTGATGTTTACTCATAAGATGATGCTGCTACAGGGAAAGTGAAAGTTTATTCTGAACTTTGAAGAGAAATTATGAAGCGTTTGGGTTTTTTGACTGATAACGCGATACCTGATTAAATAGATTCCTCACATCCAGTCCTCCACCCAACTTCTAGACTAATGATGTCAGAAACCTCTGGAGTGGGTGGAGTCAGAGGTACTTTAGCATCTAAACTTAACCTGCATGGAAACTTCCAGGGCAAATGATGTGGCATGACACATTTAGAGAGAGCTGTGCTGAAAATACCAGTCTACCCTGCAAAGGGACATCTTGTCCCCTTCCCTTCCCAACGAGGGGCTGCAGGAGCATATGAGCCATGCTAGAGCTCAAAGAGAATGACCTCCCGCAAACCAAAACACTGCACCAAGGAGACCGTTCAGGAGCGCACATTGTTAATAATCACGATGAGCTGTATTCTGCCTCTTCTCTTACGCAGATGATGGTTTTTAATTTAGGGATATGCTGGGAGCTCAGTTTCATTTAGGTGATGACACAGAGGTGGTTTGCCTCAAGTGTTTTGCTTCTAGAGCACAAAGATACCCCCCTTAGCGCCGATACTGACTGATCACTTTAATTCAGTCTACGCCAGAGGTGTTGCTATAAAAGGCTGGCTCTGCCCAACCTTCATTTCCAGCACTACTCTTGCACTGGGACTGGCTCCCACATGGTGAAAGAGATCAAGGAACTCGTCTGGCACAAAACTAACTTGCCAGAAGAAAAGAGGAAAAGGCTTGTCCTCAGTCAGTCGGTTCCCACGAACGCCATAGCCCTGGTGCAAGGGAAACAGTGGAGGCAGCAGGAGGCAGCGAGAGGAAGGACTGCCTCTTCCAGTGCTGGGGCTGATTTGTGCCAGGTTCAACCAGTCAGGGAAATCAGGGACAGGTCACAGGTCCCTCTCAGCACCTGGGAGGTACATTTCAGGTTCAGTTTACTCCCCCCAGCCTATGTCCACACTGCAGCCACAGTTGTGACGGTGTAGCTGTATGGCAGCCAACCTTCAAAAGGGCTACAGCAGACAAGTAACGCAGCACACACTAAATGGCCCAAATATTTGACTGATGTCTCCTGTAGCTGAACCCTACACAGCTAAAAAGGACCTCACCAGCTAGCTCAATGCTACATTTGCTGTTTCCAAGTGAACTACAATCATACAGGTACAAAGGAAAGAGCAGACAGTTCTGGCGTAGTATTTGTCTCTGGCTGTCAGAAGCAGAATGTTGTTCTCCATTCCTACGTGGACTTCAGCAACTGGACACGCAGCACTGGATGACGGGCCAGGCTGTTCGGCTGAGCATCCAGAGGCAGAAATGCCATCTACTAGCACTTGCTGAGAAGTAGAATCTGGGAACAAGGGGAGGGAAGAATCGTGACAGCACTATGTTTCTTCTCCTGTTACAAAGGTATAAACCAAGCATGGGTGTAAGAGGTAAGTTTCAATTGGTTCTGCAGATAAAAGAAACCTTTGCATGCACCTATAAACAGAACAGGCATCAGCAATATTCAATCTTAAAAAAGCAAAAACTCAGGGGGTTGATTAGTGCAAGTGACTATAAAATTCAGATGTTGACCTACAGTCAATAAATGCCCAAACTACTGTGGTTACATTTCCCTCATGCATCTTTCAGGCTGCTTCAGCATATGGAAGTGGCATAATCCCTGTTTTACAAAAGAAGCAGAAGACAGGGGAGGTGAACGGCCTGGCTTTGTACAAAAGCCAAAGGAAAAACTGGGAATACAAATTAAAACTTTCAAAACTCAGTCCTTGTTTTGTCTAGACAAATTTTCTCTGAATCTGGGTTCTTTCCCCTGTTTTAAGTCCAATCTAAAAAAAAGGTAAAAATGGAACAGATTTAAGCAAATATATCCAGCAGCCGCTGTATGTTTCTAAGACATTTCTTAGCAGTTTCTGTTTATAGCACAAAAAAAGAAGTCAGCATTTTTTGTGTCTCTACTTGGTAATTTTCCTTTTCATCTTTAAACAACTTGAAACGGGGCTGTCCTTTAGGTTAATATAAAAATCTCAGCATAAACAGCAAGAAGCATTTGCATGAAGAACGAAAGAACAAAGGGCTTTTTAAAGGTAAAAGCTAAAGTCATGTTAGGATCAGGACATTTAGCTTTCCTCAAGTGGATTTGCTCCATGCCTCTTAAAAAAACTGACAAGTCTCACTTACCAAGTTTTTCAGCTTGAGAATTTAGTCCTGGGAAGGGTGGGGGTGGGGGGTGTTACGCTTTTGTTTTAATTCAAGGACAGGCGTTTCAAGTTTCCTTTAACATCTGGGGCGTTCATTACAGAGGACTCTGATGCTTGCCACTTTCAAACCATTCACAGCTCCCGAATTCTTGCTAAGAGTCTTCTTTCGGTTCATAATATTTTGCTGGTTTGCTCACGTAAGAATAAGCCCCTCTATAAAGCCGGCGCTCCCCTGCAGCAAGTGGGCTGGCGAGGGGGGATCCTGGTGAACCCGGCTGACGTGGGTGAGCAGCGTCAGAGGAGAAGGGGTCTTACGAGCGCAGGGGCCACTAAGGGAAGCTGTGGAGAGGGTGACTGTGCGCGTGGGCAGGAAGCGAGGGCGACTGGTGTGGGGACGAGCCCAGGCGCAGCGCGGAGGCGTGCAGGGGGTGGCGTGGAGACTGTGACGAGTGTGAAGCCAATGCAGGGTCAGCTGCTCGCGGGCGGAAAGGGGAAACAGCAAAGGAAAGACTGCGGAGGCAAACGGAGCTGAAGTAGTTGTGGGGTACAGGGGAGAGCTAAAAATGAATTAAATGCCTATTAGCGAGAGCAATTACAAAGGAACAGGAACCTTAAACATATGCCAAACTCCAGGGAAAGCCTACGTAAACCCTCTTGATCAATGACCTGAAATTCAGCAATTCTCTGCGTTTCTCACTGTAAGACAAGCGTAGGGTTCTCATGCTGTCATCTGTCTGGCTAGAAAAAGCTTAGTCCTCTGCAATACTTTGCTAAGTACAGTTTTCCCCTAAATTTAAAGAACGCATTTAGGGCTTTTCCTCATTGATAATTAACTTGAGTTGTTATTAACTCAATTGTTGTCTCTATGTCAAGTCACACCCACCCACAAAAGCTCTTAACTCAAGACTGGCTCTTCTTTTAATTTGAGTTGGCTGTACATCAGACAGTACATGGGAAGACAAGGATATGGCACAACTCAACAGCTACTGAAAGAAAACAAACAGCCTAGAAAGCAGACATGGACCAGCTTCCCTGGAGGAGTAACTCTGCTCCTTGGATGCTGTGCTATTTATATCATCATCATCATGCCAAGGAGTCCTAGTTATACATTACGCTGCCTCTGCGTGCCATTTCCCTGGTGTGCTCAGGGATGAGACAAGAGAGATTTCTAGAATTGTTTAGCTTATTAACAAATAAAAATACACAGGATGTACCTTGTGATCACAGGAGATCGTGAACATGTCCAGAGATGGTGTGGAAACAGCAACTCTCTCAAACGAGGCTAACACAAGAGGAGCAACCTGAGCACAAGTCATCTGACTTGCATCGTAGTGAATGCACAGTTTGCCCAGCCTGTCCTGAGCTTAAGAAGGGATAAATGCTGCCAGCTAGTAGTGGAGAATTCATAGTGAAACAGCCTTACAGGTACACTTGCAGAATGACTCAGATGCAGACAGCTCCAGCTAGGCACACGGCATGATCTGGCAAACACCAATTTCCTATCATCCAGGAGTTTGGAGGTAGACAATCAATTGCATTAACAGTACAGGTAAGAGTGCTGGAGAAAATTATCTTAAAAAAGCATAACTCTTGATCAAGCAACTTCCTACCGTCGCTGATTATGACCCCTATTCAGTGTGCATCCACACCATGTGCAGGAAGGTTTGGAGGGAGGATGACACCACTACAGAATTTGTAACACAAAAAAAAAAAAAAAAAAAAGGCTCACTCTCCCTTTGTCATCCCAGTGCCTGCGGCACCTGGCCTTCCCTGGAAGACGATGGCCCCTTTACACAAAGAAGTTTGGAATGCAACTTTGTAGACCCACGCCTTGCTATTACTTCATCCCTTACTGACAAGACAAGTAATACATATGCTGGCAGGCTGTAGGCATTTTGCATCTGTTAACAGAGTCAACACCAAACCTCTGCCCCGAAAGGAGACTCAGGACAGAGACTGTTTGACTGTTCCAGAAGGTGGTAAAGAAAAAGAAAAAACAACCAACTCAAACACCCTGAAGGCTAGTTTTCAGCTCCAATAAATTTCTTTTATGATGTTCATACAAGAAATGAGTAACACCAACTTGCGACCTGATTAGAGGATGCACCTAACTCCGAAACGTCTCTAAACAGAAGTCAGATGCCTTTCTGAAGACACATAAATAAAGCACAATGCAGGATGGATACAATACAGCATGTGCAACCTTGGAGAATGTAGTGACACTCTTCTGACCTCAAAAACCAAACTAAATCCATACATAAAACTTTCAATCTTAGCAAGCAGTGAACATTACGGTGACTGCTGCTCATGAAACTCTGTTTTGATCAACTAAGTACACATATAAAAATATTTCTGTCACTAATCCTGTTTTATTAGACCTTGGTCCTATGCCTTTCTGGGCTCTGCTTAGCGTGGGACTGCCGTGGAGCAGCTGGAGGCCACTCTCAAGGCAGCTCTGCTTTGTGCTAACATGCTAACAAGTGCCGAAAGGCAATTATGCAGGCTGGGGATTGCCAGCGGCCCCTTCTCAGCACAATCCCTGCCGAGAGTAGGGTACTGCCCTGTGTGTCACCCAAGCAAGGCTGCTGCCAGGGCAGGGCTGTGCTCTCCTCTGCCGCTGCACTGGTGGAAAGCACCCCAGGATCTGACCTGATGCTACCAAGCACAGCCTGCTGTAATCACCTAAAAATCATCAGCGAATTTGGAGTTACGTGCCAACCACTGTAAAAATCTACGGTCCAATGGTTTTTGTTAAACATGTCTTCACTATTACACCCAGCAGCGCCAGGAAGAGAATTACTCATGTGGTTGCCAAAGTTTCTTTGGTGAAATACATGTACAGAAAGGGATTTTATCATGTTCTTTTACTGCATGACATCAAGAGAAAATGTCAACTTATTTCTTATTTATGGAGTAAAAGAAAGCCAAGAGAGCTGAAAAGAAGGCTTTCCTTTTTTTGTCTGAAATCAAAGCAGAGCTGGCTGAGTCAAGGTAACATAACTAAAACACTTCAACTGTTTAAATCGTACTGATGGACTAAACTCGTGTAAACACAGATGCTACTGTGTGCAGTCATTATCAGAACCAGGATAATTGTTTAGATGGACCATTAGGACCAGCAGCCTGACTCCAAATGGCTATTCTAAAAATTAAGTGATCTAAAATGTTTCTCATTTTCTAATAAGTTCAACATGCTTCTTTTTGTTGCAGGTTCAGGACAAAAGCAAAAGTATGTACTTTGAAACCAGCCAGAAATCCAGCTCAACTCTAAGAAGGGTCTTACCTGAATTTAGCAAGACACTTGCAGGTGTTAAAACAAACAAAAAACAACCCCAAAAAAACAGTATTTGAAAAAATCTCCAAGCTCTGACCATGCTTAAGCAAACACATAACTGCATTCACAATAACACTTAACTAATAGTTTGGGAGGGTTTATGCTTTTCATTTAATTCCCCCCAGTTGTGCCTGCATGCTGGAAGTATTGGTCCCGCTCCAGTTGGCCCCTACAATTTGCAGCGTGTTCCCCACTGCCTCTGTGCATTGAGCTTAGCAATTATGTGGCTGTGAGATGAATTGGTTCAGCAAGTCGATCTGAGGGGAAACCACTTTACCACCTTTTTTTTTTTTCAGCTTGGTTTTCCATTGGAACAACTTGCTGAGTCTGTTCACCGTGTAGCCACACAGCCTCTGTACCTGGTGTGAGGAAAGTAGTAGGAGTGTGTGACCAGGGATGGAGGGAAGAGCAGAATGACTCTTTTTGACAGCAGCCCACAGATCAGCTGTCACATAAACCTACAGCAGCCTGTGAGTAGGCCTTTACAGGTGTGGTTCTGTAGCAGCACAACTTGCCTTGGACTTGACTGAGACCAATACTGCTGTGGACTTCCCAAGGGCTTATACCAGCTCCCATGCTGTAAAATCAAGCAAGGGACAGCTTCAAGGAGTCTATTAGCTCCCTGAACTGGCTGGCTGAGGGGTTTCTCCTGCTATCCCATTGCCTCTGTAACTTGCTACTGTCCAAGCAGCAACTCACATTGCTGGTGGAGATTAATAAAAAAAAAAGGCAACTATCCAAAGAGATTCATCATGTGATGACAGTGAGGAAAGACTAGGAGGGACACAGAAGGCAAAGAGTGTTTCTCAAAAAAAGACCTTTTGGAAAAAATAAAGTTCCACCATAAAAGCAAAGGCAGGACCAACAAAACTCCACCGCCTTGCAAAGTGAACCAGTTAAGTTCTACTCACCGTTGAAAGGGTTAATCTTCTTTGAGATTCGTAAAGAAATTGATTCCTTCAGGTCTTTCTTCTTCACACACTGAATGCCCAGATTCTGAAAACTGAAGCACATGTGGTAGGATTTCAGCAATATTAGAATCTTCAGCGTAGAATACTAAAAAAATTATTTGATGTTGACTAGTGTGACAACATACAGTGTAAGAAATAAAAAAAGCTTGTTTGGAGAAGGATGTAAGAGATTTGAAAAGCGGGGATGCAGGTTTTTTTTCTAAAATAAGAGCAGAAACAAATGAAAACTACTAAAATAAAATTCTAAAGGTTTTCTATTCTTTATTAAGAATATATATTTATATATTAAAAATTGTTACTCCACAGTAAACCTACAGCAATTAAAAGTTAAATACTTAATTTCAGGTAAAGTGACAATTGTTTTTGTTATCAAGAAACCTGCTGATCTGCATTAATTAAGGATTTGCCCTCCTGCTTTTATCAAGGAAAGTAAAATTCAAACAGTATTTTAAAGGCTTTTTGTAACAAGTCTAAACAGGGTTTTAAATCTCATGTAGTTATGGAAAAGTTCTGAAGAGCTGCAGCTCTTCCTTATTTGCATAAGAGCACAGGTCACCCCAATGCAGGAGGTGGGGGGAGTCCCAGGCGAGCTGACTCTTTCACACATGGAAAAAC
>NW_009648550.1:4315758-4325960 GCF_000708025.1 Charadrius vociferus | reverse complement strand
TTCCCACATGGAAAAACCATGACATCATCAAAGCTGAGTGGATGTAAAGCAGGAAGTAAAAAAAATAAATAATCTGAGTTTCATGATGTTACAATAAGCTCAGAAGATAGGTCGTGCCAGCAGGCATCTGCCTCCAGAAGTACCAGCAATTTCCCTTCCTTTGAAACTCTAAACAAGTTCTTTGCGTTAGCTATGCCTTAAAAAAAACCCAACACCTTAATGCACCTAACGATACTCCTTATTTTTGCCAACACCCTCAAGAATAGTCCTACATTTCCCTGTTCTGAACAAGACTATCCTAGCATGATGTTGAGTTCAACTGCCTTAAACTTCCCTGCCTGAGCCCAATATGCTCTGTTCAGAGGTTCCCAAATCTTCTCAAATTAGACTCCATTTCCATAACCTTTATTTACTAGAGGAATGCATAAGCTTCCTTTTGAACCTGGAACTTGATACAGTGACCTAGAGAAAAATAAAACAAAGTAGCATCTCATAATTCACTAAAGCACTTTGGCTTCATATTGTGGCTACTGACATTCAAGATCTGTACTGTGCCTTGACGAGGAATCCTATTTCTGTCTTCTCTTGTAGGTAGTACTTCTTTTAGGGCTTGAACACAGCACATACTACTTTATTTTCCCCCCAAATACTTGCTCTATTCCAGATTCAGTTTGAAGCATACTTCAAGTCCATGAACAGGCCTGGTTCCATATTATATCCCAAATTGCTACCTGGCAGTCCCAGGCTCTCCAGCCATCCACCACAAGTTATCAAGCAAGTACATATGCAGAACAAAAGCTCTACGCAGCTATGAAGGACAGCTATTGCTCTGCACCTTTCAGCCACTGAATGAAGCCTCTCAGGGACAGAAACTAGGCTTTTAAGCACCCTGTAATTCTCAGATAAACACTGTCCCAGTGAAAGTGCCTATTTAACCATCTCTAAACAGAAGGCTGCATCAGAGGAGAAACTGTCTAGAACCTCAGCAAGGCTGCGGGGTTTCACATCAATGCTAGCTGACAGGAAGCAAGCAAGATAATGAGAAGAGAGGGAGAAGTAGGAAGAGAGAGAAAAAAAGAAAAACATTTAAAAAAACCCTATGATATCATCCATGTAGAGATAGCAAACTAGGAAGTAAAAATCTGAGTATACAGGCTGTCACACAAGCTCCGGCGTTCATACTTTTGCCTTGATGTTTTGGCCAGGGAGGGCTCTGATGAAGTTTAGGCAGTAGTACAAAAATCATTATACCACAGGCAGGACAAAACACTTCGTTCAACCAGAACTACATGGGGAACTTTAAACAAGCCAAAAGCAGAGCAATTACTCAGACCTGCCCAAAATCTGGGATTAATAATTCCACTTCTCCAGAAAAAAAAAAAGAAAAAAAAAAAGGATTTTTTGCTCCATTTGGAATGATCAACAAGAGTAAACAGCCAGAACCACTACCAAGAGAGGACATCTCAAGCTCACTAGTATTGTATGAGGCTTTTCTCCACCATGGACTCAAAAAGAAGAATGTGAAGACTGAGTCACCCACCACAAAAAGGAAAATTACTTTAAACATCCAGATCCAATTACGGATTATACTGTTCTTTCATCTTAAAGCAACCAATGATTTGTTAAAAAAAATTAAAAATGAGTATACTGATGCTGGAAACATTTCAAAGAGAATGTTTCTAGCCTCCTCCCATCAGGATCTCTGATGTCAAGCTCAATTAAGCTCACAGTTTTGCATTATCAATAAAGCAAAAATAGCCCACTTACTATTTTATAAGAAACGTACAGGCTTATAACCTAACAATATTGAGAAGGATTGATGGCTATAGCAAACAAACACAAGTGTCTTAAATTAAATGGAGACACAGCATGATGTTAAAGAACAGGATTTGATGCTCACATATAATGAAGATGAAATCAAAATTTGCAAATATTTGCAGAGCATCCCAATGCTTTTTAGCATTACATCCCGCCATGGCCTCTCTACAGCCTTGTGCTTACACACTTAAACTTGTGCAACAAAATGCCAAGAGGAAAACCAATCATCAGTGTCTTCCTGCACTGTGAATGTAATACATAACCAGAAAAGGTGTTAAGCAATCAGGCTTTTTTGCTTCAGATCAGAAGGTGCAGAGCTGAGAGCGGGAAGTGGGATGGGCTAGAACAGCAGACATGCTTTGACCTTGTGTGAAGAAGCTTGACCTGAGACTACAAAGGAGAAGCTGGCGAATGGACAGTCGGAGGAAGGTGCAAGTTCCCTTAGCAGTTTAAGATATCTGAAATTGCCTTTTAGACAAGGTGAGGGAGAACTCTGCTTGCAGGGAAGCTGATGAGGATGAGGTTACAACAACCAAGATGGAAGGTAAGTGCCTGAAGGGACAAGCCTTACCTTCCTAGAGAGCTATAACAGTGGGGGAAAAGTAAACGGAATTACATTTACTAATCCTTTTCTACCATTTGCTAATTAGGACAGCATTGCTAACAGAGCTAAAAACCAATAAACTAACAAAATTGTTAGCATCTGTAACAGCAAAAGACAGCACAGTCAACATGCTACGTGCCACCTGAATACACTGCAGCACATTCATGATCACTTGAGCCTGGGCTGTACATTGAAGAAGCATCTCCACTATTACAAATGTTTATTTCACCATCAGGCAATCATCATCTTCAAACAGCCTGTGTTTTCAGTTCTCTCCTTTAATAGTGTTCTGCTGACTAAACCCACATAAATGTGGAGTAATTTCACTAACATCAACAGAATCACATCAGCCTGAGAGCAGTGCGTAAGAGCTACTTATACACTGAAATATTTACCTTAGTTTCTTCCCAGCTCAGTTATGTTTACCCCAAAGCAATAGCCTACTTCCAAATTTACTACATCGCAAACTGTGAACCACAAACAGCTCGTCAATTCTAAATTCCCCTCTCCAGCAATAATCACTCAGCATTTGTTGCAGTTTATTCTGCTTTTCCTTTATTACATAAGACTTGGTAAACCTACAGGAAATGTCATCAAATACAACTGTATTTTAGATATTCTTAATATCCCTCTGAATAGCACTGAGAAACACATCTCATACACAGTCTGAATTTTCCTTACTGCATCCACAAGTAGATTCATCCCCTGCGTGCTGGCTCCACAGAGCTGGGCCTGAGCACAATCTGAGTTTTTACTCAAAAAAAAACCCCAACCCAACCAAACAGCAACAACAGTGACAGCTACTACCACGTTTCTAGATGTGTCACAACCATTAGCTTCTAAATGGCATGATACTCAGCCAGTACAAACTTTCTCCACCAGTTTCCAGAAAGTCCAAATATAATTTCCATGGAAGACATGAACTTCCTTAAACCTCTTATCACTGTGAAGTATTAATTCTAGTGTTGTTACCCATTCTATTACTCATCATTTTCACATGTAGGAGAGTCTCATGCTCAAGAGTACAAAGCATTACTGAACAAGACTAAAAAAAGCAAAGAAATGGGAGAAAGGAAAGGAAACAGACACTGGAAGAATGAACAAAGAAAAAAAAAGGGTGATAGGAAAAGAATAGGACCAAAGATGAGTGTGTGAAGTATTGAAACCAAAGGAAATACTTCAAAAGAGAAGTTGCCCTCTCTGAGATGGATTAGTAAACTTCAGCAAAAGACAGCATACTAATTGCTCTTTTAATCACTACCCAGAGTTTTAAAACATAAGACTAGCAATTCACTTGCATAATTAATCGAACTCCCAAGCAACACCATTACTTACGACAGAACTCGCCGTTCTGGCCCAAACTCTGCTTCGTAGTAGCCATCTCTGCAGTCTTTTCCAACCAGATCGTGAGGGTGCGGCTTGTAGGGTTCATTTTTCGTTACTAACGTAGTCCTTATTTTGACTTTTCCAAAATAATTCAGAATCTACGAAAAACATAAGATATTTTCTAGATTTTAGATATCAAGGGTAGTAAAGTCCCTACGTGTAACAGAAAATACATTTTATCCTAAAATACTCTATGGAAGAAACACCACAGCAAAGAAAATGGCATAATTGTTTCATGAAAGCCAGGACCACTGAGAAGTTTTGTTCATTTCATTTCAGTTCTGTTCATTTCACACTAAAACACCAACTCTTTGGCAAAATAGTTGAAAAGTGAAATGTTTTTTCAAAAGTATATCTCAACTATTTCAGAATGTAAAACTACATATTTCACACGGTAGTTTTGCCAAAGCAGCTGGTTATTTGTAATGATAAAATATTTGCCACCCAATCTATTCAGTTCTCTTTAACTACCCTACTTCAAGAATGAGAAGGAAGACTGAAAGCTCTAAAGAACCTTTTTTTTTTTTTTGAGGGTGGAGATCTATTGCTTCACCACCCTAACAGGGCTCTTTATACAAGCTGAATCATCCCCATGCAAAAGGCCAGAAGTAATATAGAAGCTTAGACCTAAGAGTAAACCAGCTTGTAATGCTTTAAGACCAAACGTAATAGGACATAGTTCATTATCATATCTAGCCCTACAGTGAAAGATGCAAAATTCTACATAGGTGACCACACACAAATGCTTATGAAAGACAGGTCTAGCTCTAAAGACCTTAGGAAAAAGCTCCTAAAGCCTCAGGGATAAGGATATTACCTGCGCATGAACACTAGAGTAGTGAAAGAGGATCTTAACAGATACAGCATGACATAATCCGCTGTGAAGTCTTTTTTTTTTTTTGTAAATTAATTCTCAGATGAATATTCAGTCTTACATTCAAGAATGTACTGAATTCTCAAGCTCCTACTAGAGCCTTCACAGCAGTCATCAGCCTAATTCAACACACATCTCTAAGGTGCATAAAAGTTTTCCCTCACGCTGACAGCTACTAGTGAGGTCACCAAGGGTTGTGTGGGTGAGTGTAAAAAAAAAAAAAAAAGAAAAAGAAAAAAGAAAAACAGTTTGGCCTACATTGTTTGAAGCATAACAACTTGAAAGCAAATACAAGACTTGCTTAGGAACATATTTGTGCAGAGGCGAGCTCTCCTCCTCCACTTCCCCTGTCCTGTAACTAACTCTTCCTCTCCTCCTTCAGCCCTTTCTTTCCTCCTCCTGAGACTCCAAGGATCCATCATGTATCCTTCTCAGCTGCCATTTCAAACCTTTGACTTGACCTGTGCTCTTCTAGCTTCCATCATCTGCTAGTTTCTTCAGTCTCCAATTTGGGTCCTTTCTTGGCCTTCATACAAGCCACCATTACTTTTTACCCTTAAAATAAAACTTCCACCATTCCTTCAACTATTACATCATTTCTCCCTCATTTCACACCCAGTCCCTTGAACTTCTTGAAGCCTGATCTAGCTACTTTTGACTCTCCGGTTCCTCCTTGATGTTCTTCGTCTCAACCACACCACGAAATTGAATCTCTTCCTGGCCTCTCTGTTCTCATCCTCATTGATGTTTCCATCTCTAGAGGGGACTCCCCTAGCAGCTAATCAGCACTAAAGCCTCCTACAGGCTTCAGGGAGGCAGGAATTCACCTAGAAATCACCTGCTATCAGTAACAATCATCTCTGTTATCAACAGTCACCTTTAAAAAAGAACAAACTATGGCCAGGACTGCACAGTCACCTACCATGTCCCAGCTTCCCCTTGGGTTCAGGCTGAGAAGAATCAGGAGCTCATACTGCCCATTCAACTTGAGCCCTGACATAGCGTTAGGCTGAGAGTCTGTCAAAGTATTTACTCTTGCCAGCAGCCTACATAGTTCCTTGTTCAATTGGTAGAGTGCTGAAAAAAAAAAAAAAAAGAGTCTGGCAAGATCTCCATTTCCTGCATTCCTTAACCAAATCTGGCGCTGTAACAGTCAAGGGGCGGGGGGGGGGAACCTCTTGTTTGCTTCTTCCCTTAGCAATTCTGGCTTCAGGGCTAGACCAGCTTCCACAGTTGCTTTATGTAGTAGAGGCTTACTCTGCTGCTCAACACATGACTGCCAATACTATCTTTCTCAAACTCACCCTCTTCTTTAAGAACGTTTGTGCCTCAGCCTAAAATATCTCATGTTTTCAGATTTCACATTCTGCATCTGGTTTTGTGCTGTGATTCCGGAGACTCCATCTTCGGCTCCACTTTTTTTTTTTTTATACTTGCACATGCTGCAAGCAGAGATACACAGCTTCTGTTCCAGGGCACTCTAACGTACTTCATGATTGCCTGTACTCTTAACTTTCCAATTATATTTGAGCTTTCTCTTCTGATTTCATCTCTGAAACATTTTTTCCAAGTTGAAAGACGTCAAGGAAACACTAGCAACTTAAACTTCAAATAGGAGACAAGAAATGCTTCTCCCTTACCCTACCTGTCTAGGGTCTCTGACACATTCCTCTGTCCCATATATTAAAGCTACTGCCAAAATGCTTCCATTCCACCTCTCAGTAGTCTGTGTCTTTGTCCCTGCTTTGATCACAGCTGCTAGGGCTACTCTGAATCCCTTCATTCTGGATTTCCCAACCTATCCACAATGCAACTACCCAACTCGTCTTCATTGCAGGTGCTCTGACCACATAATTCCCCTTTCTCAGCTCATTTTAAATTCTGTATCCCCTTCTGACTTCACATACTTCATGGTAGTTTCTTTTGCAGAGCCTAATCACCAAATCACTGACTGCAAGTCACTTTCTTACTTTGCTCACTTGTATGAAGTGCCTTCTTTCATGTTGCGCCCAGCAGCTTTTCAAAGTCTTTTCAAATTTTGTACACAAACTCCTTCAAAGCTCTCCCAAAATTCATACGGTAGCCCAATAGTAGAAATAAACCCAAGTCACATAGTTAAGAAACCAGAACAAATGTGCATACAGAAAATACTAATAGTGAATGCTTCCCAGACAAGTAACTTCACTGACTTCCCTCTCTACCAGCACTTTGTTAACTATCTCTACACCTTCTCTTCTTGTAAATTTGAAACAAAATCTTCAATGACTAGGAGCAAGGAACTCTTTTTCCACTCTGTTGCAACTACATTTGCATGCCACGGAAAAAATAGCAGAACATGAAATGAATAGTATTTTATTTACTGCACCAAGTGCACATACAGCAAATGCACAACATCAATCTGGGCAATGGCAATTCATGGATAAAAGTAATATTTACCTGTATGGAAGGGAACGTCTTATTGTTTTCAGTACTGTGTTCTCCTGGAATGCTGCCTGCTGATCTTCCCTCACATTTGTATCTGAAACGCATGCCCCTTTGCCTGGGTTGCTCAAATATTTCAATGTAGGGCTCAGGGCCACCTTAAAGACAAATCAAAACATTTTCACTGTTAGTACACAGTAGAGCTTAAGCAGCAGCAGATGTAAGAATTACAAGATCTAGACTCCTTGATTGATATTACCATCTTTCCACTTGGTCTAGCCTTCTCAGACTATCTATTCTTTTTATGTACACACACACATTGAAGGCGGGGGTGAGGGGAGAGAACAAATTTTAAATGGAGCCTCAGGTATCAATGCCATTTAAGTAGTTAGCAAAGGGTACCCTCCTCTTCATCTCACCTAGAACTTAGCTTCTTTTAGCTGTTAAGAGACTCTGATGAAAGAGGATTTAATACAACAGAAAACAAAACATTACTTTGAGGGAGCGGTTGATATTTTCCATTATAATACACTTTTAGCAAATGGTTGTTGTCTCAAAGTACAAGTATTGTCAAGTACTACATTCTCTTAAATGTCCTTTGAGAGTGAACATGTTTCCTCCAAATTGATTGATTTAGTTCCTATTATAGTGAAGTAGAAACTATGCAAATTATACAAAAACCACCCTACTAGGTTGAATACCATCACTGTGGGCTCAGAAAATACCTCATTGCTGGTACTGAATGCTACATCTTAAGCTGCCAGCCTCCCACAGAGCCAGCTTCTAGTTGCAGTACCTCCGCAGACAACGAAACCTCAGTAAAAGCTATTGGGCAGTTGTCAAAAAAGAGGTTTTCAGGAAACATGAGTGATAGACAAGAATAAGAGACAGCAGAATGCTTAAATGGGGGGGTCAGAAAGACAATAACTTAGCAAGAGCCTAAGTACTTTTCAAGTGATGTTTTATTGCCAGACAGTAACAAGCTATTTAATATATCTTACTGAGAACATCAAACAGGATAGTCAATCAACCAGTGACAACAGTGGGAATGGCATGTGAAAAACAAATAACAGAGGGTAAGTAAATATTGTAGAAGTTGAATCATCATGGTGCTGCACGATCAGAAGAACATAGCTTATGGAAATGTCAACTGAGCGCTCTGTCATCTTCATATAATAGCATCCTACTCAAGCAAGGTTGAGCATCACAAACAAACATGACAGACAACATCCTGTGGCACAGCACTGAAAGTGCTTGGACTTCAACATAATAAGCAAAACAGTTATTAAATATATTGAAAATGTTAAAAGGCTAAAAGATCCCATACATCCTTTTGCCCAAGGTCTATACAGCCTAAGGTCCATTGCGTATGAGTTCTGGCAAAGAGGTGGATTCCAATCTGAACTCCATAATAAAAGCTTCTCTCTTGTTTTACCTACAATGACTTAGGTATACCTGCCAATAAAGCTTGAACTTCACACCTCAGATTTGTTGATCGCAAAACATTTGCAGTGCTGCAGTGGTTCATACTAAAGCAGGGAAATAGTATAACCTAAAAGACAGAGTAATTAAGAGAAGTAGAGAAGGAATGAAAAGAACTATATCTCCAAGATGTCACCTTGGTTTTACCTGAATGCGCATTTCAACTAACACACCTACAGTATGAGAAAGCAGCGCTGATGCTGGAATTGTTTTCAACACCACATGCCTTTTCAAAACCTGAATGCCTTTTAAAAAGGCACAATGCATTTCAACTGCAGGCTATATTTGGTGCCAAACATTTGAGAACTACAGTTTAGGACTTTCTATATTCCTTTCTAACAATCTATCAAAATGAAGTATGTGAACAGATAACCTCCCATCAAGTTGATTTGAAATAATCTTCTGAAAACAGACCATGAGCTGTCACATTAAATGCACACTAGCCACTACTCTTGGTCCAGTTACTTACAAGAGTGGTCCCTTTTCTAGATACTTCCCAGTTCTTACATAACCTTTAGATAAGCTTTGATATTTCCTCTTTCTGGAAAATAAGCAAGTCTGGCAAAAGGGAGGGGGAGACAGGCATTGATGACCAAAAAAGCCTAGAAATGAAGTAAAGCTGGTTTCAAAGATAGAGCAGAAGTCCGAGCTTCTCACAAAAACAAGCTCACACACCAGCATATAGCCATTAAACTTCTACACTTAAATTTACTTAGGCTATTGTATTTATTAGGACAGTCCACTGGACCAGACAACAGAGGACTTCTGCCAGCAGTGAGGATTGACTGCTGCTTATCAGTCAGCTTCCCATTTCCAGCATATAATTGAGAAAAAGAATCTCACCTTTCCATTCCTACCTAACACAGTATGCCACAAATACAGACACATATCCATATACTAAATTAAAAATCTATTTTAGATGTTATAATGTCAAAATTGTAGTAAAGTGCCTACTAATCATCTTGCTTCAGAGATGCACGTGCTTACATAGCTGCTAACCAGTACACCCACATACATTACATATTTGTCAAAACCAGCTAGAGCCTTGCTGTTCAAAACTACTATAGGACATAATCTCTTCAAATCTTTAACTGCTTTAGCCAATAATTTCTCTTCATACTCTATTAATACTTGCCTAAGAGGACTTTTTTCTCACCTATTAAGAGGACTTTATTTTAAAACTCTGGGCTCAGTGATCTTTATGAGGCTGTGGTTGAAACAAGTGTCATTGAAGGCAGACCCACTGCTTACCAGCAGGTGTGTTTGTGGGAAAGTAAAGCTCAGTGACGCAGTAGCCTCCAGAGATTAAACATTAAACTTTTTATCTTGGTTCTCTCTCACTCTATTTAAGAATCACGTTATCATCGCTGCCATGATTATCGGCGTCATCATGTTTGGTATAGAGAGGAAACACTTAAAAGTGTTTGTGCGAACTAAAGGTATTATCAGCACTCTGCAGTGAAGTGGAGGGCTGTAAAGTGTTCCCCATTTCTGTAAGTCAGCAATGTGCTTGTGAAGTGGCATGGCTTAACTATTTCCCAATCTACACTCCCACACAAAGGCCTGTTAGTTCCCACACAGCTGTTAAAGACCTGTCCTCTTCAGGTCTTGCTACGT
>NW_009648550.1:4313487-4315709 GCF_000708025.1 Charadrius vociferus | reverse complement strand
AATTCTGGAAGAGAAATGCACAGTTACTCATATTACCTACCTGCCCACAGCTACCCAGAAAAGCATTTGACATGGAAGAAAAGCAAAAATCTAGCTAATCCTTCATCTAAGTGCTTAAGAGTTTAATTTGCCTCTGTAATTAATTATAATTGCCTTTACACATGCTAGCAATAGAAATATTATGCTACATATTACAACCTGCCTCTTGTTCTTTTTGTTATAAAATTGTTTATTCCCCCCGTGCCCTGACTACTACACCAAGTAATTTAAAAGAGAATACAGGAGATCAAGTGTCCCGATTACATAAGCAAGGAAAATAGGTAAAAGCAGTAACAGCTCCAAGAGTTCAGTCAGCTTCTACTTATTCAAGAACTGAAGGTTGTTTTATTCTCATCTGTTTTGAGCAATATAAAAAGGAACTAAAGGATCACCCCAAAAACTCAAAACAACGCTTCCATCAGACCTCTTCATGATGAGAAACCTGAGCTAGTTTAAAGTTTAACATGGCCTGTGCCATTAGGGAGGAAGTGTGACGTGCTGCCACCAAGCAAAGTGACAACGGGATCAAGGGTTTGTACGTTCTGTCTTGTTGCTTTGCTCAAAGGAAGCAGGCTCTGGCGGGACTACACCATTTGCAATTTTCTTGCACAACAAGGAGTGCCTGTGAGCAGACTCTCCAGCAACATCTGTGTGTGAAAGAAAAGTAGCTGTGGGTCTTTGTGGAAGATGTGTAAATATCACCCAAAACCCTATGATCCGAGGTGACTGCAGCAAGACACAGGCGGGAGAAGCGCTGTCCTTCAACTTTGCTCTCACTGCTCTGTACAGATCACTGGTGACCCTACGTCCTCCACAGCAATAGCCATTTCTGAAAAGCAAGAGCAGACAACCTATACGCTTATAACCTCATGCAACAGCTAAGACAAAAGAGACAACAGTAGAAGATTTATTAGAGCACGTTCTGGCTCAATCTAAAATAACCGAAAGCATAAACACAATTTTAGAAAGCAGTAATCTACCTAGGACTCCATAAACTGTACAGATTCTAATAGAGAGACAAAACTGCTCATGAACTTCCTCTTTGCTATCATGTTACGTTACAGAACAGCAACCAAAAGAGAAAAAAAACACAACTACAAAAGCTAGCTAGTACCAGGAAGTTATGAACTTCCCCTACTGAAAAATTCCTTATGTGGTTCCTAATTACACTGAAAATATATTAATACATTAAGAAAAAAAAAAAAAAGTGCTATCTCCTGCTTCAGTTTTGCCACTCTAAAATACAATGTGACATTTAAAAGATGTCTTCATACAAATCCAGCTGTTCTCTCTCTGTTGATAGGTAGCTCACACAAATATTTAACAGGAGTGAAAGTTCGTCCTTTGCTAAGTAGTAACCAAACACACACCCACACCCCCCTAAATCTTGAGGCTGGAGAGCATCTTTCCTTAGAAATGCTACCCTAATTAATGCTGCCGAGTCTGGAGTTTTTGTGGGGTTTTTTTTAATCCTAAGATACCAGAGAAACACCTTCTGAAAGGATGACGAATTCAATTTAAATTAGCCTAAAGAAACTTAATTGTGCTTTTTGTTGTAATTACTCAACGTGTGATCCCTTATCTATGTTACTTTGCATTTATGCCACCTCTGTTTCTTATTCGTTTGCATTCTCATAGGCCAGATCCTATGTGAACAGGATCTTGCTGAGCAGCAGTCTTTGGCCTACTGATATCTTTAGCCCAGATACAAGACCCATTGCTTGTTTAACGCCTAAACGTTTTAATGACACAATTTTAAGACCTAAAAGATCCATTCTGAAACATAACAGCCTTATAAGATCTTATCGCAACTAACCTGAACAACCCCGTAATGTTTCCTCGTTAACTTTTTCCATAAGCCTGCTCAACAAGCTACACGGACTTGGATTTAATATCAAAAGCAGATGCTGGGATGACGGGTTAAGAGCACCGTCACCCTTTTTCGCACTGTTACTCACTTCCCTCTGATTGCCTACGGGCTTAAGTCAATGGGAGATGGTGGAAGCCGAGAAGCAAACCATCCCTCAGAGCATAAAAACATGAGCCAGCCGACACTCGGCGTTTCCCCTAAACCAGCAATCGCTTCTTCACCGACGCAGTTTACACAACGAACGCGACCGAATGGCGGGAGGGAGGACGGACGGCGGGGGCTCGGCTTGCCGGCAGGCGCAGCCCCGCGGAGC
>NW_009648550.1:4275668-4313217 GCF_000708025.1 Charadrius vociferus | reverse complement strand
ACCCTGCACGCACTGGGGACACAGTGACAGCCAAGGTAAGGTCAAACTCATCAGCAACAAGCTGATTAAACCACAATGGCCAACTTTATAATCTACCAAAGCTTCAGAGCCCTCCCGATCCACATGTGAAATCCCATGTGGATCCCTGGCCCAGCTGGATCACAGAACTACAGAACAGTTTGGGTTGGAAGGGGCCTTTTAATGCCATCTAGTCCACCCCCCCTGCAATGAACAGGGACACCTTCAATTCGATCAGGTTGCTCAGAGCCCCGTCCAACCTGGCCTTGAATGGTTCCAGGGCTGGGGCATCTGCCACCTCTCTGGGCAACCTCTTCCAGTGTTTCAGCACCCTCTGCGTAAAACATTCCTTCCTTCTATCTAGTCTAAATCTACCCTCTTTTAGTTTAAAGCCATTACCCCTTGTCCCACCACAACAGATTCTGATGAAAAGTTTGTCCCCATCTTTCCCGTATGCCCCCTTTAATTACTGAAAGGCCACAATAAGGTCCCCCCTGGAGCCTTCTCTTCTCCAGGCTGAACAACCCCAGTTCTCTCAGCCTGTCCTCAAAGGAGAGGTGCTCCAGCCCTCTGATCATCTTTGTGGCCCTCCTCTGGACCCGCTCCAACAGGTCCGTGTCCTCACATTGGGGGCCCCAGAGCTGGACACAGTACTCCAGGTGGGGTCTCACCAGAGCAGAGTAGAGGGACAGAATCACCTCCCTCGACATGCTGGCCACACTTCTTTGGATGCAGCCCAGGACACAGTTGGCTTTCTGGGCTGTGAGCGTGCATTGCCAGCTCATGTCCAGCTTTTCATCCACCAGTGCCCCCACGTCCTTCTCAGCAGGGCTGCTCTCAATCCCTTCAATCCCCCCGCCTGTATTGATAGAAGGGGTTGCCCCAACCCAGGTGCAGAACAAGTGAAGGAGACCAATGCTGGGAAGAACCCCACAGCCCCAGATTTGGGTATGGTGGAGGGGTCAGTAACAAATAAGCAAATCTAGGGGGATTCAAAACACCTCTAAAGAGAGGAACACAAAGGAACACCAACCCCACACTGAGCCATGGTACAAGACCGCATTTAGTGAGCAACAAGATTTAAATGTTTCTTTTTCTTAAATCTTTACCCTGGGAATGCAATACATCATCACATGTGAAAATGCAGTTAAATGAGTTGGTATTCTTGAAAAGGAAACATTAATAACAAGAAAAGCATCAAAGACCACTAAAGCAAGGTAGATAACTGGGTTCTGTTTTGGTTTTTCTACTTTTCTTTTTCTCACTATCCTTTTTAAGCGAAGGTATTGGGATGTATAGAAATTAACTACAGCAGAAAATGCTGTTCTATAATCCATACACTAACCCAAGTAATTAAGTAGAAGAAACTGATCAATACTTGTTATTCTTCCTGCTCTGTAGTCAATCTCAACTTAACAGGACTTTACTTTATATCCTTAATTTTGTCCAACTATGATCCATATTTCCTGTAAACAGAAATTATCTTTCTCTATCCTGCAAGCAAAACTTTCCTTATTTAAGATTCACAGTTCATCACACAGTAGGATACACCCCTGTCAAATTTATAACTGAAATCAGAATAGAAGAATCCTAGGGGGCACACAGGATAATCAAAATGTCTGTGATACTAGCTCTAGAAGATTAAAGGGAAGAAGTGCTACATTATTATATTTAGATATTACGCTGAAATAATTCTAGAGTTATGGGTTAGTTTCTTGCCAGAGGAACATGATTTCTCATTTTCTTTCCCACAAAAATACTAAGAAAGGTACAAACCAGCAGTGCCCTAGAACTATGAGAAATTAGGTCCGCATCTTTATGTCCTGGGGGATTTCTTGGATTCCCTATGATTGGTGACATAAAATAAAGCGGGAAAATGGTTCTAATATTCTAAATCAAACTTAGCCTTTACCTACACATACATTCACCATCCCAAAGCATGCAGTGACAAAGAGACCTCAAACAAAACATTCTTCAAGGTGGTAGCTGGGGGTTGAGGTGAGGGTAGATGCTTCTCCCTTGCATTTTCAGCGATGGGGTTAGAAGATGCCAACGGGATGCCATGTTAACAGAGAGGGTGCTCAAAGCTCAGCATCTCGCTGCTTGTGCTGCTCTAGGGTACAAGCAGCATCAAAGCAGCAAATAGGAGAACACACAACCCAGATTTCTCTCCGCTCAGTGCCTGTATCCAAACACATTCAGCTCATGAACATCTAATGTTAGAAACTGCTTCAGTTTAATTGATCACCTGGCTGTAGCACAACAGTTTTGGACAGACTTCATTCATGAGGTTGAACAGCTGGAGAAATGCTCCCAATTTTAAGGGCATCCCTGCAGGTCACAGGAGTGATCTGGACAGGATTATGAAAGGGAAAGGAGTGCTACACCTCTCAGCTAGCTGAAACTGGAAAAGCCCTGGGAGGTTATTACCCATAAGCTGGAGTGTAGATGTGAGTTTTGGGTTTGGATGTAAAGCAAGCTGTCAGTACAGGCATATGAAGCAATTGAACACTTTTCCTTTCTTATCTTCAGGCTAGTTTGCAAAATCTCAGATAGTAAACTGTGGCCTTTCAGGAAGAATGAATGTAGGTGCTTCCCTAGATACAGTTTATATCCCTGGTTCCCACTTACTTCTCTAGCTCATGACACTATTGAACAGACGCAGACCAAAGCAGTTGGGAAACTGTGACTCAAAACAGCGTCTCCTCATTTCTTCAGAAGGAAAATGTTATTGAAGGGTATACAGCATAAACTGATGTGAAATTAAGGGCAATATTCCAGGCAATACAAATACCATGTTATGACTAAAACATCAATAAACATTCCCTATTTTTCCCCAGTTCTTTTGAACTCTAACAGTTAGGGCTTGCAGGAACAGGCTACTCAAAGATAATCCTTAAGACTGCATGTTAGAAATTGAGGCAGTATCTCACATACACACCGGTGTCTATGGTACAAACTGCTTCTTGATATTATTTTTAAGAAAGAGATGAGTAGGTTGCACTTTGTATAGCATCCCAAAAACTTTAACTCTATCCCTACCCCTTCCCTAAAATGAAAACAACCTATATTAAAATTAGAGGAAAACCAACCATATGAAGGATTTCACTGTTCAAGATCTACAGGCTCCCATCTTCTGAATACATAGAGACTAGATCTGGCTCAGGAAGTCCTTGAACAAAGTTATTGGAGGAAGGATAATGTGAGTGGAGACATTTTCTTGACAGTTTTTCCTCTCTCTCCAGCCATAAGCTGATGCCCAGGGAAAAGCACAATAGCGGGCCAAAGCGATCTTTTAGTCTAAGCCCAGTGTGGCTGTTTTATAATACGTTCACGTTCCTAAACTAGGGGAAAGTTCTACAGAAACCAAGAAGCCTGCCCAAGTAAAAGGCAAAACCCAAAACAAATAAAAGAAGCCTCACTCAAAATCATGCAAGCATATAGATAGATCCCTCTGTTCCTGTGACTACCCCGTTTGCAATTTTGTTCTGCTGCGATCTGAATCTACAGCACAGGGATTATCCCGTGAGAGCGATGTGAACTAGAGAACGGCAGTATAGCAATGGCAATTACAGAAACCTGGTCAGCAACTGACAAGAAGTGTAAGAACATGTCATAACTTTGGGCATATGCAGGTCTTTGCAAAAAGCAGGACGGAATTCCCCTCCTGTAGCATTGCATAATGAAAGCCAGGTGCATTACTATTATTTTTGTCAGCTGACTTGGGCTATAGCCAGAGGCAAGATACCAGAATTCTTAGACCAGTTTGATCCAGTGCTTCACTTCCTGTCTTCCAGTTAAAGCAAGTGTTTTAAGATCCCATTTTTCTCCACCTACCAAGCCCAAAGACAAGTCCTCCCTCCTGCTTTTCACTAGCTGCTGCACTAGCACAGTTAACACCTAGGTTGCTGTAAGGAATTCAGCTTCTTTCTCTGGCAGGGAATGTCATGGGGCAAGCAAGAGAAAAGGGTAGAGTGGAGAGAACAAAAAAGCCACCACCAAAACTTCTACAGCAAAGTATTGGGTTTTTGACATGACATTTGTCAAGCCTAATGCGATGGCTCTTTAGTGGTGCTTAGCACAGACATTGCCCAATAAAGTCTGCTAAAGCCTGCTGTGATACAAAAGCAGCATAGGCAAACTGTTAAGTCTTTATTTCCTGTTCCCAGCTATCTGACTTAGATCAAAGATAAGCCGCTTGTCACTGGCTTGTTTAAGCAGCCAAGCAGGCACTAAGGTACTTTCAGATTATGGCCCTCCTAATAAGGTACGTCATACGAGGAATGAAAATAATAGTAAAAAAACCCATTCACTTCTCTCCTTATGGAATACAGTTAAAAGTCCTGTTTTCTTGCCCACTGTATCTCAAGCCTCACACACTCCCTTGATTAGTAATTTCCAATCCTCGATGCCTTAAGAAACCTTTTGTTGTTTGAAGTATGTTTTTTTAATCTCAAAGGCCTCTTATTTAAACACTGTCAGGCCTTTTGATGGTTAAAGCGTTTGTGGTTATTGGTCCTGAGGAAGGTTGTAATGCAGAAGCCATTCCAAGAAAAATCATGGCTTCCAGATTAATAATAAACTCAAAGGTTGTTCAGGCCATTCTGCTGGAAGCGTTCCTGCATCATGCTTTGAGTTTGTTTGCCATAGAACAATGCTACTGTGCCTCCTCTCAAAAGAGGGTGGAGAGAAAGGAAATGCTAATAGAGAAAGGTTGGTCTTGTGGATAAGGCACAAGGCAATGATTCAGGAGACTGGAATTTGGCTCTTGGCAAGTCAGCTTCTCTACTCTTAGGCAAGTCGTTTAATTCTCTGAGTCTCAACTTCCCCAACAGAAATCAGAGAAGACACTTCCTTGCTCCCACACTTCTGCCTTATTCACTCATGATGCAACTTCTTCAGTGGATTTTTTAACCGCTCATTATATGAAAGTGCCGAGCACAATGAAATGATAGTTCCATGAACACTTTAGACTCTCTGGTAGTGTCAAAAAAGGCAGTCTTCCCTCTTCTCTTCTTACCTCCAGGCAACTCACTCGTGTATTCTTATGCTGTTGCAAGCACTCTTTTGGTGATACAGGAGCTTGCTTAAAAGTAAGCTAGGGGAAACAAAAAGATTATTTTTCTGTTGGTTCAGTTTTTACTGAGGCAGTTCCATGTACAGTCACAGAAATGACTGTGCCAGCAGCAAGGAATGTGGTGGCACCAAGGCCAGAACAAGTTTCTGGAAGACAGATTTGGGCAGAGGTGCCAGCTTCCTGACAGAGTGCTAGCTTCATGGAACTGCAGCATAACACTGTATTTTTAGCTTGAGAAATTGATAAATCTCTCAGAAATGTCTCATTCACAATCCTTCCTTCTCAGAGCTAGTTTTCAGAGCAGAAGTTCTCAGGCACCTTCTCCCTCAGCCTTCTCAAGTGTTTCCTATTCCTTTCTCCTCATCCCAGTGCTACAAACACACTACGGTTTGGGAGTTGCTGCATTATTTTAAGAGGAAAACCTCTCACTTCAGTTGGCAGGCAAAGAAAGAAAAAATTGAAGAGTGTTTTCTTTTTCCACTGCACTACATAAAACCCTCATATTACAGCAAAGCCCGCCTAGTGACCTCTGAAATGGACAAACTGCAAACTTCTTCCTTATGCCACAATCAAGATTCATCTGAAGCAGTAGTGCTGTAGTGAGAGGACTTAGGGAAGAGACGATCTCAGGATGAGCACAAGGAACTAAATCAGCAGAAAACATCCTTTTTCTGCCCAGAAGGATTTTTCTCAAATAGCTTAGCTCTCCAAGCCAGATCACTATTTCTAGTACAAAGGGAAGCAATAGAATTTCTCTAGCTGCAGCCACAAAAAAAATAGGGAGGCCGAAGGAAGGATGGGAATTGTCCCTTTGGCAACAGCAAGCTATTGCAGTACCTTAGTCATAACATGAAAACTACACATTGAAAAAAAATAGGCAACATATGCTTATATTAATTCTCCTGCTCCCCAAAACCCCAGCACATACCAGCCAGCCATTATGCACTGGATCCACCTACAGAGGATAACAATTGCTCATCCAGGTTTTTATTTCAAGACTTCCCTTTTTCCTCAGGGCTTGCAAGGAGTTTAGGCTACTTAACATCACCTTGACTTCAAGAGTCCCAGAAGACCATATCTGCAGCCAATAATAAAGAGATAAAAAGGCACATTGTTTCAGTACAGCCCTGCCAGATATATTTCCTTTTAACTTTAAGTCTTACACCTTCTTTTTAAATCTCTAGCCCAATGACTCATGTAGTTGACTTGTACAGTTAAAGGATTACACCCAGGAATCACAGAAAGTGACACCACTCTTCAGGCTGAACATAAACACGTAACACCTTCTGGGACCAGCTTATGCATAAGTCCTCCTACATATGCAAAACATATCTACAATTTGTAAATTGGCCAGCTAGTCATCTTATCTGGACCTGCATCAGCCCTTTTTGCAAATTGCCTGGGGCTGTGTGTCACAGTGCCACCTCACCATGCAAAGTCTTCCCTTCAATAGTTGTGAGTAACCCACAATCAATACACCGCTGCTTTCACCCCACTTGAAGAGTTAAGTCTCCACAGTGTCTGTTTGGACAGACACCGTGTACGCATGGATGTATATGTGTGTGAATATACACCCAATTTAGTAGTATGCTGCAATAAATTTTAGGTTTACTAAAAAGGCCAACATTCTAGTAAGGCTACAATTTTAAGTCTGAGCTTTCTTAATTACTAGATTGACCGCCCTTGCTTTCTTACACAGAACAGCGATGGGTGTTGCTATTTCATAGTCTTGTTCACTTGGCAGTCGCTGCATGACTTGTCAGCTTTTGCTTTTAGGACATTTGCAGAAGTTCAACATCCTTTTTGTAATCAGTGTAGTGGTTAGTCTCTCCTCTAACAATACATTTGATAAATATTCATTCATCTGCACAGCAATTCCACTTATGAACCTTAATAATCATGAAAATAGATAA
This sequence comes from Charadrius vociferus, assembly GCF_000708025.1. NCBI lineage: Eukaryota > Metazoa > Chordata > Aves > Charadriiformes > Charadriidae > Charadrius > Charadrius vociferus. The sequence continues at coordinate 4,306,209 of NW_009648550.1, read as the reverse complement.
AATCCAAACAACGTTCTCTGGATTTTCAATCTGAAATATTTTACCTTAGGTATAGTAAATGTGTCATCCACCATGAGACTCGGAACATTTTCAGATGCCTGGAAAAAGTACTTTATGCAAGTAAAGAATATACATATCAATCTTCTGACTTATCTTTGATTAAAAGGAACCATAAGCCAGGAAAAATAATAATCCTTCAAGACATCTGTTGCACAATACACACATTGAAAGAGAGAGAAAGGAACTGAACAGATTTGTTGCCCTGTGCAGCAGAAGAAACAGATCTAGACACATAGCCTGTTGAATGGAAGAAACACAGACATGAAGGGAGAATTGCTACCACAAGCTTCTTCTGGCAAGTAAATGCAGAAACTAGAGGAAGGAGAAGGCCTAACCTGAGAAATGAGAGAAACAAGCCGGTGGCAAGGAGGATTAATTAGAATAAGGCCTAAAGTTGGCTAGAAGGGCAATGTCATATATATGAATTGAATATAAAATGAGGTAACTGCTTAATGGGTAAGGTTCCTTAACATGCAGATGGAGAAAAACTGAATTATATATAGTAAAGCCACCCATGTCCAAGATCCACTTCTGATTAGTCTCCAATGAGACCTTGGGGTGCAAGCCAAGTCAGGCGTGCTGAAAATCAACCTGTTGAATTATCTGTTTCACAAAGGCAGAGACATGTAACTGCTAGCTAAAGTTTTCCATTGCACTAGCCTAGACAATTAGAGGATAAGCGTTACAGGTTCCAATATCAAGAGTAGGAACGAGAAGGGCGGGGGGGTGGCACGGGGATTTGGAATAATTTGGATTTGGCCCGAATACTGTTCTACTGGTCTTGCTCCTGGGTGTCACAACAGCATGTCCTTTAAGGGCCTTGATGCCACTCCCCCAGTGATCATGAGTAATACAGTTGGGTTTGCGGTGTCTTAATAAAATGCCCCCTTGTGGTCACTATAATGATTTCCTGAAAGGGCATGCAAAGTACTGCCTTCCCAGTAAATCTCACTACATCTGCTTCTAACTGCTTGTCATACTTATGTGGTTTCATGCTTCTTTCAGCACAAAAGGGTAAAGATCTTCGTGCATAAAGCTGACAGCTTTAGTCACTGTGGCATCTTAAGCTCTCATCTCCAAGAAAAGTAGCCAAAGATAGCTGACTGTGCCTTTTCCAGAAGTCTCTATTAAAAGGAAATCTGCACAAATAATGATCTAATAGCAGAAAACAAACTGAGACCAAAGTTCCTACTTGAATTTGCAAAGTGTTTCTATGAATCTACATAATCATTTGCTCTTAAAAAAAAGAAATCAGACAAAAGCCAAATCTATAGGTCTACTTTTAAAAGTTTGTTACTTTTTAGAAATTAAACACAGCTGTTTCAGTTTTTGTTACCACTTTCTCTTATCCTGTAAAAGCAAAAACCAATGAGCAAACTGATTTAGATGTAATACCGCTTCAAAGATTTTGAGAGACTAGACACTCATGGTTCAATAAGGGAGCTACCAAATCTGTTCCCAATGGCATGGATGCTGCGTAGTCCAGTAAGAAGTGAATTCTGCAACTGGCTGATTCCAGGAGACAAACACAGTGATGGCAAAGAGACTTGCGTAAAGTACAACTAACTACTACATTTAATTAATATTCATTACAGTCTACACCCACCTATAAATGATCTGAAGACACTGTCACAGTTCAGAAATTGGTACTGAGACCTGATTCGCCTTCAGACACTTTTGCTGCTGCAAGTCTTTCCAACTTATCTGGCCTACCAAGTGAGACTATAGGTCCCAGGAAGAAGGTCTTGCTGCAAGAAAAGCTTTAATTACAGCTTTCTTCACAGATAGTGGTCAGCTTCCTGACAGATGCCATCTTTTAAGTTGCTCGTACCCTGCTTCGCCATCATCACCTGTTCCTTACACTATTTTTTGACTGCCAAGGCTTTGGGGCGATTTGGGGGGATTTATCATCCTGTTTCCACTGCACAACAGGGTGGTCTAAGACTACAGCTCCTTGGCTGCATGGCAACCATGATCACTCTAATCTCTTACGTGTTTAGGCAACTACACGTGACGCTATTTACATATTGTTATACAATATATACTTGTGAAGTAGAGAGACTGTTTACTCTGTCATATACTTAGCAATCAACTCTACAGGCCACAAACTATTCTTTAGTTTCAGAGTGATTCATCCAGTGGTAGACTGATTTCTTTTCAGGGTTATGCTACTGCTACTAATTCCTTCTCCAAGAGTGGGCAGCTCTCAGGGTGCAAAAAGCCCGTCAAGAAGTAAACCTGAAATAATTACAATGTTCCTTCAAAAACCCATCTTGTTTAGTAGCTGGATTTTTTAAAACAAGAATTTATATTCTTTTTACATATCCTTGTTACACATGGTGGTGTTTCTGCTTCCTGAATATGCATCTTTAAGCTTCAGTGTCAACAAACACTGGTACAGCTATGCAATTATAGCACTTTTGCTTCTGCAAATATTCCCATGACCTACGTCACGAAAAACTCTGTGGCAGGTGACCCAGTTACTACAGACTTGGTCAGTTCAGGACTTCACACTTGCAACACAGTTAAAACCTTATTTGCAAAACAGCACTGCTGTAACTGCTGAAGTGGAAACCATGTGACCTGACATGTTTTTAATTGTAGTGTAGACAGAACTTTTCATTTACATAGCCTAGGAGTAACATATACTTCTGTTCTGATGCCAGAGGACACCAGAAATGTAGGAAGTGAAAAAAGAAAGAAGGCCGCTTGGATAATTTACTCAGACAATTACTGTCTCATCATTACTATTCCTGCTTGGAAGAATGTTTACTAGTACCCCTAGAAGAAGAATGGAAAAATAAAATTAAATATATACCTGAATGGAACCACAGAATAAATTATATTTAGCACAGCAATTACAGTTTCTCCCAGACTATATGTATTATGAACAACCTATATTTGTGTGGTCAACAACCCTGCCTCATAAACATCCCTGTAATTAATTTGAAATAACAAAAACCAGGGGTAAATAAGTGTAATGTTATTTTTGCTCCCTTTAACAGAATGCTTAGCTCCTTAACTATATTCAGACAGTTGATTCACCACAATGGATGAAGCAGAAGTCTCCAGCCAGCAAAGGACGGCTTGAGCGTGCCAGGGATGAAGGTGGTGGCAACAACCTCCTAAAGTGATAAAAAACAAACTAATTATGGTTTATGAAAACAATAAACAGCAAAGTAGCTACAGCTTAACAGACAAAAGTGTGGGTTTTTTCCCCCTCCCTTTAATAGCGACCATAATCACTTTATTCTCTAGCAGTCCTGTCCAGTTCTCTTTATTTTGCAACATCCTCCCCTCCATAAGCCTCTAACCCACAATTCTTTCAACTTCTGCAAAAAGATACTGGCTATCTTCCAACCCAGAGCTTTCTAATGCAGTGTGCATAGCAGTGCTTTATGAACAGAAGTTTGGTATCTTCATAAATTCCTGTTCTGGCTCAGTAAGATGGAGGGGAGCCAGAATTCTCTGTGGTTCCCTTTACAAGAGTGTCTCCATCTTTCCTCCTAACATGCTCAAGCAGCAGAGGCTGATCAACGGCTTTATTCAGGAAATCAAGGAAGAATCACACTCTGGAGAAGAGGGGCATGTCAACTTCCCTCAACCGAGTGCTTCTTCCAACTTTATTTGAGGGGCTTTAAGCAACTCATTAAGCAATAGCACATTCTTTGGCCCTGGAGGCATGTTCCGTGCACTTGCTTGCTGCACTGAGCAAGCTTTGATTACAGGACTAAGCTTATTAAATTTGGGGCTGTGCAATGATACATTCATAGCAATACAGTACAGCTAAGAGTCAAGAACCCAATCACACATCTTTCTTACAGGCAAAGCTTCCACTTGGGTTGACTGGAATTTTGTTCAAGTGATAAAAATACACAGTCCTGCAAACATACCATTCATTTAAGTATTTAAGGGACATGGCTACCAGCAACTTGCTGTAAACTTGCATTCATTCAGAAAGATATAACAATACGCCAGTTCACATACATAACATTCATAATTCAACTGACTCAACTCAGTAGCTACAACCCTTTCCTAAATAAAAGGACTTGGCTTCTACTGAAGCCAAGAGTGATTTTTAACAGCGAATCTAAAGGGGGATAATTTGGGGCCTAAAATGTATGATAATAAAAGGAGTCTGGTATCATGGCTGTGAGTTGGAGGCAAGCCATGGCAACACCGAGGTCCTATGGTGCTCAGTCTGGCAGTACTTAACACACATCTTGAGGGTTCATGTTTCACCGAGCAATAGAGCCTCTTCAGTTCACGCAGTTCAACATTATTTTGTGATACTTCAGGCCTTCGGGGCTTTAACACATGACCTTAAGCATGGAGCCTCCTACATTGGAATGGTATCACAAAATATCCCATTTCTCATGACAGTTGACATGATACTTCTGCAAAGATTTATTCAATCACTTGAAAGTTACATTCATCTTTCACATAGAAAGTCTGGTTAGATGCTGCAGCAACTGCTCAGCAGCAGAAAAAGACATCTCTAGCAGAGTGTTTCATCAAGACTCCCAATGAAGACTACGTAAAAAGCCACCTACAATTTGGACAGTTAGAACTCTAATATTTTCACCCTTTTTTTTTTAAAGGACATACACTTAGCCTCCGTTCTTTTTTTTGTAGAGACTAGTAGTAACTCCTTCAAAAATATGTCACTTTTTTTTTTTACATTTCTACTACGAGGAATTATTTGGATTCCCTCTCACCAACATCACCCAGCCCCACAATGGTAAGATGTAAGAACTTACCCATCAGCACTTAGTAAGGTGTTAACTTGGATCTGACAGTCCTATGGCACTGCATGTTGTGCTAAAATTCTTAGCGAGGTTTTTTTTGTGGAGAACCAAAAATAAGCAAGAAACAAATTTGTGATTTTTTTTTTTCTTCTTAAGAAGGTAATCAAGGTCTAAAAGGAAAAGTTGTTTAATCTGCAAGCTTATAAAAAAGCAACAAGAGAGAATAGCAGGCTATCACATATGTCACGGCTTAAAAAAAAATAGCAGTTGGTTTCAGTTATAGTCTCTAGACAGAGTTACAACAGTTCTTAGCTGGATGCAGTAACACTATGTACTGGGAATCCCCATTGCAAGCATGGACAGCATGACTCTAAAGAAAAAGGGTCAAACAACACTATCTCACACATTCAGGGAATTTGGCTTCAGTTTCTGGTATTGACACAAAACTTCTGTCTGACCCTTCATAAGTCTTTAATCCCTACGCTTTAGACTCCTCACCTGTTATAGCAGAGATTTTAAAAAACTTCTCAGAAACGTTGTAAAGAATTAAGTGTTGAAAAAGAATTTGACACGGTGTCAGGGAAAGCCTTGAAAAAAAGTACACAACAGTACCAAAACTTAATACAAATAAGGAACTGTCCGTGGACACACTGGTTCATCCTCTGTCCAATTATTTTAGATAAGAAGTCATCTTAAACATTGGTGCTAGGGGCATTCATTACTTAAGATTATCCCATGTTTCTCAACAAAAGCCTTCCTTAATAAGTATTTGAAAATCAAAACAATCTTAGCAAAAGGAATAGTGACAAAGAGACCCAAATTCACATACAAGCAGGAGCTGATGAAGTAATGCAGTCTTGCTTAGGAGTCACTAGGTACCTGTGGTTAGTTTCTATACTGAAGCCTTAAACTTTTCTAAGTAGTTGCTTTTCTTTTATTTGATTTTAAACCTTCGCACAAAGGCAAAGAGAAGTGCAGCAGGGATTCCCCATGACATCACAGCCGCTGAAATCAGGGATGACCTTTAAGGCTAAACACACACAACATTTAAGTCTGAACATACGAACCTCTATTTCAGCTCCATAGCTGGGCTTCTGGCCAATCCACCTCAGCTTACTTCTTACTGAAAGGTGAACTGAAAACAACTTTAAATAAGCACAGTCTAGAGAAAATTGAGATATTACCTTTACTGAATTTCCCCCACTTGAAGTCACAACATGTAAGAACAGGAGAGAAAGTTAACACACTGTTGATTACTTATTTCAGTAAGAGGAATATCATTTAGTAAATAGATTTATAATTTTACAGGCATGTGCCAAATATTTACTCCAAATTACAGAAAGTAAACATCTCTGTACTTACGCAACTTATCATTTGGTGTAACCCAGTGATCTATTTAGTAGGTGAGCAGGGGAACAGAAAGAGGGGATTCCCTTGCCTTCTCATTGCTAGTACTTGGCTGATTGCAACACAGTAATTTTCCTCAAAACGCGACTCCCGGAGGTATATTTTTGTCCCATTTGATTTTAACTGAATTGCTGCAAGCAATCACTATACAGAAAATCCTGTATCCATGACTTCCTTATTGTTCATGATTTGACAGACTGCATTTTTTTTTTTTTGGTAAATGCACTGAGCAAAACCTATGCTGGGTTGCTTTACAGACTCTACCAACAGCTGTTATCCTGCATAGCAGAAAAGGTACAGTATTGGTAAAGACATGTAAAAACACTCGAATGGGGAAAATTAACATATGCTATGCCATCTAGACAAAAACCAGAAGTGAACGCAAGGGCCAGCTACAGTCTTGCAAGAAATACTTAAATACTTCTGGTTTTGTATATACAATTCAGAAGCAGAAGCAACTTTCAGTTTCCCGACAGTCTAATGCCTGCCTCATTTGGGACAGCAGAAAATGTATAACTTAAAAAAGCAATTACTTATTTAAGCTTAGTTATTGGAAATCTCTATTGCATTGCTCACAATGACAGGCTTATGCCCTTCTACTTAAGCAGTACAAAAAGCTGTACATAATAAAATGTATATTTGGTATCAGAGAAATGACAGGAAAAACAATCCAACAAAAATCGCAAACATACTAAAACATGCTGAAGGCATACAGCCAAGCACTTATATGTCAAGCGATCCACAAAACCTCAGCTTTTCTGTTTGAGTGCATGCACTTGGATATAGTGTTTATAACTTTGTTCTTGCTAATTGACCACACAGGAAAAACAGAAAAGAATTAAAACTGCAGGGACCAAATAAATTCTAGCATTTTCTTGCTTTAGTTAATGCTTTAGCAAGTAGGTACTATGTTTTATTTTTATCATATTGCCATCAATGCACTTTGTTTGTTATAGCTAGTCAACACTTCCTTTTTTTAGGCTACATTTTCAGTTACTCCAAGTTTGCCAAAAACTTTTCTTTGGAGTATGATTACATATACTGCACTGATTTTTAAGAAAAACAGAAGAAAAATTACTCAGTCATTTCTAAGAATGAGTCATGGGGAACATATGCTGCTTTAATTATATTCAAAGAATTCTTAAAACTTCTATTAAGAAACCCTTACTTTCTTCACATTTCCGAAACAGGGACATCAAATTTAGCACAGAGGTTGTGCTGCTGTCACTATTGGACTTTTTGCTCTTCCTTTGAAGAACCACACATATTTAGGCATGTGTTGAACCTTTAAAAAGATTGAACTTGGACATGCTTGCCAGACTTGCTTAGCAGCCAAGAATTTTTAGCTTTCTCTCCACTGCCCATACTGCAGAGACTGAGCTGGATGGTCCCCGCAGTAAGCAGCTGATTGCCAGGCTGCCACACACTAAAACTGAAACAGGGTAAATTATTTCTCCCCTGGTTTCAGGGCTCCTCAGATTCTTTTACTCCATCAGCACAGAACAAAGTACCACTCAGTTCAAGTGCATAGGAAGCAAAGACCGATTTGGGCAAGAAAGGAATATCTAAGTTATCAGAGAGAACAGAAGACAGGCAAGAGTCTGAGATCAGACAAAATCAAAAGAGATGAGGTGTGAATAAGAAACAAGGTTGGCTGAAGAGAGCAGGATGATTCAGACAGGGCCTTCCCAGCAAAGAGGAACTGCCCAAGGACAAGTACTCCCAGTTTGATTTTCTTGATTTCTATCCATTTCTTGAAGGTCATACAGCTGAGAGGTCAACAGGCTGTATCTTCTGGAACAAGAGGAAAATCAGCCCCCAGACTGTTTTGCCAAGATCCTCCCAGAAAAAAATACACAAGGTCCAGCAGCCTGGAGCCCTGAGCCCTTGGGCCACGCTCAGAGCTTGCCACCCCAGGGGCAGATGATGGCTGAAAAAAACCCTCAGCTACAGCAAAGGGCAGTCCATGCCAACCAGCATGCTAGGAGGCAGCAAGGAGTGCTCCACAGCCCACCACTCAGCTTGGGGCTGGAAAACACCCCACTGTACTCCGCTTAGCCCAGATTAGCCCAGTGGGATTTGAGAAAAGGCAGAGCAACAGCAGAGCTGGCCAGGAAGCTGGGGGCTCCAGCTAGTCCCCCCAGCCCCTCCAGGCCAGTGCTCAGGGGTTGCAGGCAGCACAGGGCTGCAGTGGTGTTTCCCAGAGCACTGTAACGGTGCAGTCACATGCCAACACCGTCACAGCACACGCAGCTCTCGGCCCCCAGCCACAGGTCTTACGGCAGGAAACCCGTCCCAGCGTAGGAAGCCTGGGCCACAGCTCCCCTTCACCCCGACAGCCCTCCCCACTAGGGAAAGGGCACGCAGCCCCCACAGCCCCTCTGCAGTGGGTGGATGGAGGGACGAAGCTACAGCCCAGTGGGTGGTCCTGTGGGAGAAGATGCCTGTTGTCACAGGATCAGCTTACTACTCAGATCAAGGGGGCACCTACAGCCATTTGATTTCCTCTGGAGACAGGACACAGAGTACCTCCAGCTCAGAGTAGTTGTTTGCCCCTCAGCTGCACACAGACACATAGCACACTACAACCACATCTTTCCAGTTACTGGAATAATGCACAAAACCAGACTGTTTATAAGAAGTGTGATGAGGTAATTGCAAAAATACAGCTAGGAGTTTTCGCTTGTGTTTTTAGGCTGAACAGGTTATGTCACTAAGTATTACATAAAGGCAGTATTAAAAAGCCCCTTCCCTCCCACAGTCAAGATGAACAATTTCAAGATACGCCTTCCCCCCCCTTTTGCTCTTTACTCATTAAAGCAAAGAATAAGTATTCTATTACTTTCTCTTTATTTCTACAAGGACATCCATTGCAACAGTAGAACTGTAGGTGACTTTACGTTAACTGTTTCTTTGCTTATACCTAATAAGCAAAACCATAGATGTTAGTCCAGCAATGGAATTTCTTGCTCAAAGTTACTAACCATACACAATTTCAATATAGAGCTGCTCCTCTTTAAGGAGATTGATCATGCAGCCCTCACCCCTTCCATCTGGACCTCCAAGCCACATATACAGCAACCAACTCAGAATGCAGATAGAAAACAGCAGTTTGATATCAGATTTTCTGCAAAGAACCTCCCTCATTCAGTCTCGATGCATGAGTAACTTTCCTTTCAGTTACTTTAACAGAGGACTCGCTCCATAAACAAAAGAAAACATTTGAGTTGAATGTTGCAGTTTGAACTTTATTCAAAACAGCTGAAATCTAATCCTTCTGCAACATCCAGGGAAACTCTAGAACAGTGATTTGCACTAGGCAAAGCATTGAGTCAGGGTATATTAGTGTAAACTGTGTAATCTCACCTATGCTGGATCAAATCCAAGAAACTAGTAACTTAAATTCTTCCTAAACAGTCTTCTTAAAAGCCTAAGAGTAAGGAGGAAAAAAAACAGTAAGAGCAATTAGAAGATAATTGTAAAGCAAAAGAAAAAAATTATGTAAAGCCATATAGTTTGATATCCATTAGCTAGGTTAGTTTGAGACTAGTTGCACAAATGCCTGTGCTGACATAATCGTTAAGGGCAAAACAGTCCTTAACAGCTTTGGAATACTGCAGTGGAAGAATGTTTAAATGCATGGTAATATTACAGGGTTGTAGACTATTACAGAACACTGACTTTTCATATTTACTTTGCTGTTTATCTTATCACCTATTTCAGCTTTAATGCCTTTAAATTCATGATGAATTTTTATTTACACAGGTGCTGAAGTTGCATACATACTGTAACTAGTACACAGACTTGACAATATTTAAATACCATGGTTTTAACACAGGTCAAAAACAAGGTAACCATTTTATAAATTCAAGGTGTAGTTCTGCTAAAAGCCACTTACGTAATATAGCTTCTGTTTCTTAATTTTAACCTGTGACTAAACCGAAGCCTTGCAGTCTAATTTTGGGGGTCTTGGAGGGGAGAAGGAAGAATAAGACCTCTCAAATCCACCCAGGCCAATTTTCTAAGAGATAAATTGCACTTGAAGTAAGCTGGAAACCAGAGGTAATAAGGAAGAAAAAAAAAAAGCTAAGTATATTGTGATAAGTAGTCATGCTTTCTCCACAAGTTTGGAATACTAGCAGTAGGTGGAATGCTAGAGAATGAAGACCTCACAAGATACATGCCTCTTATTCCTTTACAGTCTTCTGGTCTTGTCACTAGGGTTTTAGGTGGATGCTTAATATGACGAGAGCTCAGAACTGTTGTTTAAGCCAAGCACCTAATTTTAGAAGAATTTAGGGTTATCTATTGTCCACATAGCAAACTGGGACTTCAGCTGCCAACGCAGTTTGCCAACTGCACTATTCAGAGGGTATTAATTCAAAACCTGGAAATACTAGAAGCAGGAAAGCAGTGTTCCTAGTCTCAAATTTACTCTAGCATGACATTATTTTGTAGAACGTATTTTTTGTGGCACTGCCCCCCCCCCCCCCCCCCTTACATTTGGTTTAGTTGTTTGTGTTTAAGCAGATCCAACCTGCATTAAAAAAAGAGACACACAGAGGATTTTCAATTTCTCTTTGAAAGACAGTATTTTACAATACATACAAAAATACTCTGGAAAACACATAACTTCATTTACAAAAGCATCAAATTATAAAGAAGTTACAATAGAGAGGTAGCATAACATTTGTTTCATATGATCAGAATTTCTCCCTACCTCTCAAAAAACCCTAATGCACTTAACTGGGTAAGCAGTGTTATCAGTTTACAGAACCAGACTTAAGACTACTACAAGTTTTCACATAACCATTTAGAACAGCTTTCAGGGTTTGTCTGAAGTGATTTTCTGCATGCCAGTTGCTTTCAAGACTGCAGCTTGCAGGTGGGTAGTAGTGTCACAACTGCCTCACCTGTTGCCATGTTTAAGTGCATCTTCAGCTGTGTGTTCTGAGTTTAGCTTTACTACCCAGTGACAACAAACAACACCTCAAGTCTCATGCTGGAGCAGTCTTAAGACAAAAATCAGATAACATGGCATGGGACACATCTATCATCTCCATACCTTGGTAGCATCCTCTGCTGTATTTTATTCAATATTTCAATTATTTATGGGCCTCCATAGGAGGCAATACTTGTGTAGTGCATGGCTGTGCTAGACAGTGGAAAGGTACTAGCTGAGAAAGCTGAGCACCATTGTGATAGATGCACAGGAGCATATGTGCCAAACGGGAAAATAATTTAAGATAAGAACAATATATGCATATGAACTAGGAAAGCACAAATGAATACAAGCACATTCATACACACTTGAAACCAGAACGTGGTTGCAGTGACCAGCTAACCCTGTTTATATACATTCTGAATCCAAGTCACAGGACAGGTTTTTTTTGTGGCTTTTTGAAAAGCTCTTTCAGCTAGTGACAGTTAAGACTTTTTAAAAGACTAATAAAGATAACTGTTACAAGAATATGCAAAGAGTAGCTCAAAGGAAGCAAGCATCTAATAATACTATAAAATAAGACCACGATTTTAACTGGTCAATTGCAGTTTGACAACAGTGATCTTCCATACTTTGTTAGTGATCCATACTATCAATGTGTATTGTAGTTACTAAAGAAGCAATAATCATCTTTACCTGAAGAGATACTGGTTACCCATTAAGGGTAAGTTTGATGGATCTTTTAATAATACGAATACTATTTGTTGGAACAGGAGATGAAGAATCTGGTAGTTCTTTACTGGAAAGCCTCTACAACACACAAAAAGATGCCACAGAAAAAAAAGAAGTTTTAAATTCATTAATTCAGAAGGAACAGCAGATAAACCCTTTCCTAGCTGAATATAACAACATTCTTTATGTACTGAGAAAGTATGGCCCAAACCCAAATATTTATAGAGAAGGATTTTTTCCCCACCCCCACCTGTTTAGTTACAACCATTTTATAGAGCAAGAGCATTTTACCCCTCTGTACACTTCCTTCCTGGCATCAATTGAGATAATTATATTTCTGAGAGTGGATGAAATAAGTTTCAAGTTGCTCAACAGCATAATAGAAGCAGCTACCATTCTTCTTGGATCCATGGATCAGTGTCTCTACTGTCCAGATTACTTCCAATCTTATAGCCCTCAATTTCAAAATATTGTACATGACAAAAGAATTAAAACCACTTATACACTTCAACGCTTCCAAGTCTGGTCACAGAAGTCAGTATACAAGTACTTAATGAGAGCTCAAATCACCTTATAGAAGATCTGCAAAGTGTACAGATCTTTTTGCTTAAGAAAAAAGCAAATCAGGAAACAAACTGTGTCAGTGTTTAAGTGCAGGGAAACATGGTTTTTCAAGTCAATAACTTGGAAGCTTTGGCTTCACTTCTGTGAGTAAACCTGGAAGGTCATTGTTCATCTAAACAATTTGGTGGAAGCATGATATGCAAAAGCTTATCACCTATTTAGAACCACCAAGTCTATAGGGATTAACAGTACATAAAATGAAAATTCTAGTTTTGTTTTACCTATGAATACAAAGGCACAATAAATACCTGTGATCTTGATGTGTTGATAATTGGAATCAGCATGGGTTTTCCTCCAACGACAACCTAAAAAAGCCAGAAAGGATTCATTAGGCAACATTGTCAAATTCACAAATTGAGAGACTGCAAGGTCTGACAGCTAGGATACTTAAAAACTAAATACATACATGCATTGACAACCCCAACCTCTTTTTTTTTTAAGCCATATAAGCACAAAGCTTTTCAGGTATTTCAACCTTCACTCTACCAACAAGACCACATCTTGATTTGAGACTGTATCCTTAGAAGTTTATGCTTCAGTAGCAAGCTACACTAAATATAGAGCTCATTATCCTCCCTTTGAGACATGAAATGCTTTAGTCTTTATAGCAGTTTTAGTTTACATCAATGAATCAAGTGGTTCTTAAAAAATAAAATCCGATTTCAAGCATGGCAAGAAGCTAGACACTACCAAATCATCTAGTAGTAACTTTCAAAAGATAGGTCATACAAGTGCAATATTTGGGTAATGAAGACTGAAATAAGTCAAAAGCATATTTTTGTTTACATCAATAAACTTGTGGAGTACTTGTGTGAAGTAATCTAGGCACTACAACAGTCCATTCAGCTTTTCAATTAGTCTGAGTAAAACTACTTCAAAATTACGTTTTCTGTAGCTCTTCTCCTGACATCTTCTGGATTGCCACCATCTTTGAATGCTGAATCCTGGCCAGTTAACTAGAAGAACAGAATACAGAGACTCAAAATAATTGCTATGCTAAAGTTACCTTCATCTATGGGTACAGCTTCCAGTCAACACATTAAAGTATTAGTGGCCGTTCTTAAAACAACATTTAGACAAGACTACCATTACCCACGCAGAATCTCAAGCCTGTCAAAAAGTCTTACTACCCAAACCTTGAAATATTCAATACTCGGTAACAATTCTGCAATTCGATTCTTTACAAGTGTTAAAATTGAGCTTTTTTTAGTTGTTCTTTGCCCCTGCCTCAAATCAGAGCTGAAGCCACAAGAACAGCTATTTAAGGAGATTTATATACAGCAGTAAAACAAATCAAGCATTAATCTAAAGCTTCCACCAAAACAAGAGTTAAGAAACACCACAGTATCATTTCAGCAGTGGACAGTCTGTTGAGTAGGCTGCTGATTTCTAAAGCAATTATCAAGAGGCATTCAAAAATCATCTGCCAGAACAAGATTAGCTCATACTTTTACATTTGCAAAATGTATCCTCTTCATTTTGCAGACAATATTTTTCTGAGTTGTTTTAAGTACTGCTTCCAAATGAGACAGTGCATTCAGCAATTGGTCAGTGCAGTAACATATAAGCACAGTATTATTTAGAGACTGACCCTGCCCCCAGACCAGAAACAGTCACTAGTGCCAGAACCTGGAAAAAAATTTGTTTAATAGGTATACATTATATCCAAAACAATTTCTCATATCTATATCCTACTAAAACTATAATTATACCTAAAATCTAGATTCCTGAATCCATTGGGGTTGTATAGGTGTTTCTTCTCAGTTATTTCATTTATTCTACATCAATAATTAATACTATTTCAAACTCTCCCCGGCCTAGCCCCGCTTCCTTACCTTTTCTCCATCTCTTGTTTTTTTGGGGCATCCTTCTGATGTAGGTGAATGACATCCTTTAGAGGTTGTTGAATAAGGTCGTTTAGGTGCAGCATTCTTAGGATCTGTAATTGGGGTCCCACTTAATTCATGCTGTCCTTGGACAAAGTGTGCTCTGAGTTGAGAAACTGTGTTATGTCCTGGAATGGTGCAACCAACTGGAGGTCCCGATGTTCTTATTGCAACTGTAGCCTGCATTTCTGTAGGAGACACTGAGCTTTTAGAGTACAGCAATGAAATTAAAGACTGCATTCCACCCACTACTTCAATACATACTTGAATCAATAACAGGAATGGAGAGTCCCTTAGACACTGATGGCACAGCTACATGAGATCTCTTCTCTCTATTGTTACCAGCATTAGATCTCTGATATACAGCATCTCTGTAAAAGTCAGATGCTAGAGTTATAAAATGCTAGTCTAAAATACTATACATTTAATTTCCAGAAAGTTCATGCAAGACAAACATTTCCTTCTTAGCTCATTGTCACAGCTCTACTAAACCCCACAAACTACCATAAAGATCTTGTGCTAGATCACCTTTTGCTGAACTTCAGACTGAGAATTTAAAACTCAAGCATTTTCTTTAATGAGTCTCTACATACTGGTACTGTTTTCCAGCTTGGTATATCCACTACTCTATGCTGCTTTTGATGAACGTATCTGCTCTATCCATACGTGCACCCATTTTTTTTTTTTGCATGCTACTCCTACAGTACCAAAGAGTCTGAACACAGCAGGCACTACACAGTGGGCTATTACTCTCAAGATTACACATTTCCCCCTGTGCTGAAATAACTTATGAACAAACAGACTTCCCAGGAAATGAGAGACACTGTTACTGCCTGAGTTCTCATACTGCTCTACTAAGTCAGCATCAGCTCTAATGTTTCTGTGATCAAGATCAGCACTTCATTAGAACTAAACAGTGCTAGGCATTAATCATACTTTTAGTTAGAAAGAACAGTTACCTACATATAAAACACTCTGGCTTCAAGTTGCACACTAATCTAAGGGGATTTATGTTCAAGACCAAATAATTTCCCTTGTATCAAGTTCTTCTTCATTCCTATGTGTTCATATACATTAAATTAATGTTTTCAAAGAATTAACCCATCTCTCACCACATGCTCAAACGAGAAGCCAGCTTTGCTCCTGAAGATGCTTACAATCCACATAGATTCAGACAAGGAAACCTAGACCTCATTCACATCATAAGTCAGTTAAAAAGCAGCTTCTTCACAGTTCTAAGGTTATGGTGCTGACCTTTCTATCTCTGCTGTAGAGGTGTCCAATTTAGGTATCTTACTTAATGAAGAGGAATTATGTGGTGTTCTGGAGTCTGTGTCCCTGGAACTGTCCAAACAGCTTCCAGCTGAAGTCCTTCTGCACTGAAGCCCACTAGCATTTTGACTAATATCTGGCATGCTTTGCTGAAACAGTGGAAAAAAAATATGAAGTCTTCAAGTAATTACTAAAGCAAAAAAATATTGCCAGAAGATCCAAATTATTGTTATACCTTCTTTTTTTTCTGTAAGATTTCTGCAGGTAGAAAATAGTGGAGATGCTTTCTCTTCACATGAGCTGCCTCAATCTTCATACCTTCCTTTAGCACATTGAGGTTGTTAGCCTGCCTGTAAACTAACATGAAATTTAGTGTTGTAGCTTAGTGGGCACGTTTGCATTAGGTATTTGTCAAAGTTGCATATGGTTTCTTTAGAAACAGCAAGTATTTAAGTGGGTCCAGCCCAAATGAAGAGCAAGAAGTTTCCAGCCTAACCAAACAGAAAATGCTACCCGAGCACCACACACACATCATCTCAAGAAGATGAATGTGACCCAAGATGCTCATTTCACCTCCATTACAGACCAGATACGTAACAGCTATTTAAGTGCAAATGTGCATTTATGTGCAGTTACAGCTGTGGTTTGCTAATCATGCAGCTCACATGCTGCTGAGTTGTGAGTAAAGAGAACTCAAATCTGAGTTGATTTTAACCGGAAGGATATAGTACTCCTTAACCACTAGTTTTCTGGTCGACAATAGATCTAGAAGACTTAACTGAACCAACTGAATTGTGCACAGCTGATGAGAGACCAGACACCTTACTCAAGATTCAGACTAATTTGATATTTACAGTGGTGATGTGTTTTTTGTAACAGTTCTGTAACATCATATAACTTCTCAGTAGTTTAGATGTTAAAATTTTATCTGTCCGAGAAAATAAGACTGGATTTTAGGGACATCTGACTTATCAGAATCACTACAATTTAAACAGTTTTTTCTTAACTGTCTGCAAACAGCCTTTTATGCAACTTAAAAATGCTATACTAGCACAGCAGTTATTACAGGATTAAGTCACATTTAGATAAGCTCATTTAACAGGCCTATCATGAGTATAACTGGAAAGTCATCTTACTAACATACGGAATGGGAATCAAAAGACATGCAACAAAAAGGCTTGTAAGTCTTTCTACAGGACACCTAGAGGTCAAATAAAAGCACAAATGTGAACATTCACACCAATACGAACAGTTGCTTCAAAGTAAATTCAGTAATGTTTTTATGTAAAAGTGCGATAAAGTTCACTTAACAAAAGCCTTCCATTAAGCCTTATGTTTTTGAGCCCCATCAACCTGAAATTAATCTTTGCCCCCTAGAAATGTTCTCTCAAATTCAAGGCGCATGATTAAAGCTTTCCTTGCTTTCTTGTACATAACTACTGGGCACTCCTACATTTGCGGAAGGATTCCACACCTCAAGAAATATCTTTTCTGTTGGATCTCTCTGTATTCAAACCCTGTATCTGAAACGTACTAAGCTAAGAGCGCATAGCTACACTATAGTTTGTGCACAGAAAGAGGATTTAACATTAGTTCTAGCCTCTTAGCAGTACCTAAACCTTGAAGTAATTTACATTTGCCACAACACTGAAACACAGTGCCACTGGATGTAATGTACAAGACGAGCACAGATAACAGTGCCAAGTCTGAGAAAATCACCCTGCCTGGCTTGAAACTCAGACAAGAGTTTTGATGCATTTTTCTGTGCTTTTCTCATATCCCAACACATAAGCCAAAAAGAAGGTCAGGTTTTACTGCATTTACTCATGTTGTCTGAGCAAGACAACACACAGCTCATGCTGGTACCATGCATATGCTCTTCATCAGTGCAAACAAACATCTAAAAGGAGTCCACTGTTTAGAACTTTGTCCAAACACACTTTTCACTTCAGAAGAGTAACCCTATTTCCTTAGTTCTTCATTATGATAGCTAGGCACGAGCCCGATAGCACACATGTATTTCTGAAAGGCACAAGAGCAGTCAGCTTGGGAATAAGTAAACAGATTATGGAAGAGACCTATACTTTCAAATGACTCTTCACCCCTAAACTCCTTTATTCTAGTATTATCTAACAACACTTGCAATACTACTTTATATCTACATCTGTCAAGAGTAATAATGGAAGATGAACATGAAGGTTTACACGCAAGACTGGATGTAACTACAATGCAACAACTCACTGACTTTCAAAGTTTGGGATTGTATCATACACAAACTGTTATGGAAGATGAACATGAAGGTTTACACGCAAGACTGGATGTAACTACAATGCAACAACTCACTGACTTTCAAAGTTTGACTTATTTTAGAGCCTGATACAATTAATTCCCACTTCCAAAGCTCAGCAACTAAAAACTGTTTTTGACAAGTGTAGCTACACCCAGTAAACAGATGTCTGCTGGTTTCACATCCGACTATCCACTTCATGAAATGCAGTTCCTTTGTAAGCGTGTTTACTATGATCTGGAGAACTGCTATTTCACATATGGTGTATGACTGTAGTACACACTTACTTTAAGATGAACTTATTTTTCCAAAGGATCAAAATAGTAAGTTTTTAAAGCTAATCTTCTATATGTCACTCTATAGCAATATCTAATAGCTAGTACTAGAAAGCAGCACAATTCACTTTGTGAAGCAATTTCCACTAGAACAAAAAAAGAAACCCTACAAACTAGAGCAAAATATAGGCTTACCTGTATCTGTGAATGACTGTATAACATACGTTAAATCAATGTTAACACTTTCTGCATTTTCCACTTTCCTAAATATGATTCCAAGAAACCACATTGACACATATCCACTCCTAAAAAGAGATTCACAAATCATTTATGCAGTTACTTAGATGCTAGTATCTACTCTCAAGAAGGATTTAAGCAAAACAGTTTAGTTGTACACAGCCGTTAAAGGTTAGTGTCAGCCCAAACTTAAGGTCTCAGAGTACTTCTCTGAGGTTCTCCCTTTAAAAAAAAAAGTCTTCCATGTTTAGAACCTGCCTGTTAGAGCTCGTACCTAGAAAACAGTAGATAGCTAACTGAACATCTCACAGGTGAGCTGAGGTAAATGAATATAAACAAATCACAATACATGGGCCAAACTGTATTTCAGAAAAATAATGACACTCACTGTTTATGGAGTCCTTGGTTACCAGGAAAAGACTGTGGCTTTACATGTGCAATAGTTATAAATTCATTCCTCTCCAAGTTTCCAACCAGCACACGGATTTTCGATTCGACAAGGCCAACCCTAATAAGAAGAGATATTTACTCATTTTTCACTGCATCCAGCACAGTAATTACATGCATTTTTATAGTACAATGTTAATACAAAAATGCTAACCAGTGAATAAGCAGTAAGTTTCATGCAGCTGAACAGATACTAGATTTTTATTTCACACACTCTAGATTGGAAACTTCAAAAGCTCCAATATCACTGGAAACATCTCAAAAACAGAGGTAAATAAATTTAACTTGTACTCTCAACAGTTCAGATACACTTCAACCTATAACCAATGATGAAAATATCAACAAGAAGCAGATCCCAGCACCATTGGCTGCATTTTTAAGTGCAGCAAAACTCTTTTTTACCCCAAAGATCAAGGAAAATAGTACTTTAGAAAAGGCTCAAGCACAACTATTCAATTACACTTGAGTAAAGATGTAATTCTTCCTGCAGATTGATCAGTGATAAAAGTTTACCTTCTTCTGACCAAATTGAAAAATATAGTTCCTTTAATAAACATTATCTAGTCAGTCTCATCAGAAACTTACCCAAGAAATTAATCATGACCATGAAGGAGTTTCATTTAAATGAAGTGCTGGCATGTTACCCCTTTTACCTAAAACATGGCTAAGTTTGAAAGCAGTCAGAAATCCGTACATTCTTCAAAAGTATCTTATGTTGATGACCAAAGGCTATCTATTCCCAAATCCATTCAAGAGTTGGTGAACTAAACTTGATCTTACAGCATACAAACTGAAGCAAGTTTATCTTCTTTTTAGTTTTCCCAGATGCAAAACTAAGCCCCATTTGCCTCCATTTCTGTCACTGCAAAAACATTAGCTTTTACTGGAACCAGAACTTTCCTTATCTTTACTGTGAGACACAACAAGCTTTGGTCACTCATTTCTTAACAATTAGTATCATTGCAAAGTCAGTAACACACACATTACAGTGCCTTAATTCCTCACCGTTTCCCCTTATTTCAAGATTCCCAGTTAGCCAGCAAATTTACATAGGTTAAAGTAGTTATTATTAGTATATCTCTCTTGAGACAGTGACAAATATCATGTCATAAGCAGTCATCTTCTCTAACTACAATTGAAGTGGTTCTCACATGAAGTTTCACAAAGTAGATCAGCACTCCTGCAATTTACCTATCCACTATCAAGCTTGCTGAAGGGATCTTATTCAGCACTACACATAAGATGTCTGAGCACACTACTACATTAAAACTTATTGGCACTCAAATGCTCTGTGCTGACTGTCAGGTTTCACCCAGATTAAACAGCCTTGTTTCACTTCATTGGAGAAAAGTAGGCACTGGAATAGGCTGACTACATAACCAGAGCATTGGGTGCAATGTAGTCCTAAATTAAATATTATATCCAGTAAAAAAAGTTATGAAACCAAATCTAAGGCTCTAGAGCAGTGGTCTTCAAAGTGAGGGGGGGCTGTACCCCAGGAGGTACACAAGAAAATCCATTGGGGTACAGGAAGAAAGTATTAGAACTTCAGTAATGCATATGTGACTTGTAAATGAGTAGACATATATTGCAAGTACATGTTCAAGAATTTTTTGCTAATAGGAGTACATGATGAAAAGAGTTTGGAGACTAGTGCTCTAGAAGCCAGTAAAAGACTTAGCTCTCCAGTGTCTGGAGACATATCTGGTTACATCAAGAAATTCCCATTTGCTTCAGTCTCTACAACAAGGAACATCTTCCTAACTGAAGTAGTGTTGGGTAAGCAGTCTCCTTAGGCTCCTTGCATCTGCTTCTCCAGATGATGCAGAGTATCTGACCTTCAGGCATACATACACTAACACTCTTTGTTCCTTCTCATCATGACTCAAATCTTTAAGTTAACTTCTTAAACAGCAAGACTTACGTTAACTTCCCTTCACAAGAAAGCTTTTAATTTTGCTGGTGAACTGTCTACTTCACTTGGTAAAGTGTTCCATGCCTAGTTGCACAGTTTAATACTTGATTTGTTAATACAGTTAAAAAAAGTGCAACATTGAATTGAGTTTCAATTATGTATTGAATCCACATTTAAAGCAAAACTTACCACTCTAAGTGGTGCTCTTCAGTAGAGGCACTAGCAGTCAGCACAATATAATGCCTAGAAGAAAAAAAATTAATATACTAGCTCAGGACTTTATATATATATATTCCTTCAGCTGAAGCCAAAACTGCCTTAAATGTATAGAATGCGACTTCTAGACACGACAGATTATATCCTGTATTCAGCGCAGTATTAACTGAAGAAAAACTGATTACATCCTTTACAACTGTTCTGCTACATTCTAAATATCATAGCTGATTTCTTCTAAAAAAAACCAGCATCAGTAGCTTAACACATACAGTTCTGGTTTCTAAATATCATAGCTGATTTCTTCTAGTAAAAACAGCATCAGTAGCTTAACACATACTGTTCTTTTTTTCCTCCTATCTTCTCTATACTCATCCTCACCAAAATTCATATGACTACTTCCAGTTTCTGGAAAAACAAACATTAATGTCATCTCCTATTTAAACTGCAAGTTAAATCACACTATGCTAATGTCCTGGTGTGAGGTAAGTAAATAATTTCAAGTTCAGACAACAGATTTCATACATACTTATACTTCTGAAAGAAGTTCAGTGGTTCAAAGAGCTTTGACCAGTCTGATTTTCCTTGGAGAATCTCATTTGTAACTGCAAGACCTACAATTAAGGTTGAAAACCTTATTACCATTTTGTTTAAGACTAGCAGAGCATGAGATAAAGTTTACAAGACAAAGGTTTTGAACAGTAAGACATAAAAAAGCAGGAATTTCCTTGACACAATGCAGGTCTACTACAACAGTTCACTGTCAAACTGGTCCCTTATTGCCTGCAACAGGCCCTCAGTACTTCACTGAGACCTATTCTACCTGAAAGGGCAGAACATATCACAGAATATAACCAATTTAGATAATGTGGTTTCATATTGCAAGAATTATACTTTTTGATCAGTTAATAAGCACGGAAAGAAGTAGTTTTCATTGACCGTGAAATTTACCATGTTTGAACTCCTCTACCATTACCACTCGGGTTGATGTAGATACATTGTATGCAGAGTTTTGCTGTGGATAGGCTGGGGTGATGATAGGCATCACATGATATCTGTCTGATGGGTTCACCTATGATGTTAAAACAATTTTGCTTAGTATCAGTTTAGGTTAGAAGAAAGTTTAAAGACTTCCAAACTCCATGTCTACTTACCCTAGGGTCCCATACTGGTAAATTAAGATTGCTCTCTTCGGGTTGTTTCAGCAATACAGGATTTGGCCATTCCCTATAGAAGAATAGCCAGTAACTAACCATCCATTTAAAACTCTGCCACGTAATCCATGGTAGGTTTGAATGTTGTCAATGTAAATCTTATATAAAAAACTACCTCTAGAAGTGTTACTTCTTTATGCAAATTAAAACAAACAATAGCTCTTACCATTTTGAAAAAACCAAGAAGAACTTGTTAACAAGAGTAGAAGCCAAAGCATTT
Source organism: Charadrius vociferus (assembly GCF_000708025.1). Lineage (NCBI taxonomy): Eukaryota > Metazoa > Chordata > Aves > Charadriiformes > Charadriidae > Charadrius > Charadrius vociferus. Next base: position 4,283,730 of record NW_009648550.1, on the reverse strand, counting down.
GGGTAGAGTTGACATGTTTTTGCTACAAGCATTGCCCAGGAAACCCCACCAAGAAATCCCAGCATGTTGGAGTAAATGCCACGTCCTAGAATAGATATGTTGTAGTTAGCCTGTAGTCTTTCAAAACCCAAGTATATTCCTTCAGATTTACAGCACCAACTTTACAATCCATGCAATGCTTAGTACACTTCAGCCTCAAAGTTGATTATTTTGGCCATACAATGAGGCCAAAATAGTTAGCCCTTACAGTAACAAGAGAAAAAAGTCATTACCACACCACTTCCCAAAATACCGCTAACAAACTTGCCTGCACTGCTACTGCTTCACTCCAACTTCCCTTAAGAAGAGAGTTCTGCCATTCTTCTAGCAGTTGCTCTAGCCATGTGCATCAACAGTATTTTCTTATTCCTTATGTATCGAGCTTTTATACTTCACTTGGCATTTTTATCATTTGTAGTCAGGTTCCTGATAAGCAACGCAACACCTTGTCTTGTAGGTACTCCCCTCCCCACTCTATCCCCGTAAAAAAAACCACACAGGATCTACCACATGGACATACCTTGAATTTAAATAAAAAAAATTTTTTAGTTCTAAAATTGTCATTTAAATGGTATCCAAAGCTGAATTACTTCTAGCAGTCTTATTTTTTCAGAATGAGATGCCTCTGAAAACTTTAGAGGCTATGAACAATTACTCACGTTTTGCCCACAGTTTAATTGCACGGAGCGTGAGCTGGAAGTTCTCTTTATTTGGCACTAGATGTAGTATTTCATCAGTAACTCTGCAGCCTGTAAGAAAAAAGTACAGCAGTTCCTAGCAACAGTTTTATGCTGTACTGGATCAATAGCTTACAGATTAACATTCAAGTCAATGAAAACAAGTTTGGATGACTTGCTTTGTCTTACCTTAAAAAGTTATAGATTACATACAACATTCAGTATCACTTCAGGTAATTGGTGCCCTTAACAGCTCTTTTATAGTTTAGACTACAGCCAACAATTTAAGGCGGCCTTTCTACAGGAGTCTGAAAGCTAGGTTTCTTTCAACAGCCAGGAAGAATTAGATCAGTCTGTGTTAAACAGTGAGCAAGTTATGTATTTTAAATATCTGAAGTCTAAATATTTTTTATGAACTATAACACATTCTTCTCTATCAAATGCTCTACCTAGTCACCTGAAGTAGTTTCTGTGGCAAACTGGAACAATGCACACACCCTGATCAAAGAAACATGAAATACAGGTCTATCTAAACACACAGATCCTTGAGACTTCTAAATGGAAGCCCACTTGCTACCTCCTCGAAACATCTAAGTTTAAGGCCACTTACTACCTCCTCAGATCGAGTATATAGGAGATCAGTTTCTGCACCTTATACAGAAACTTGGGTTGTGTAATGTGCATTCTATACCAATTTTAGTAACACTTCCTTTTTAAAGATGTGTAAATATGCTTACCATTTAAGCTCCGTATACACCTTATATCCAGGCTTCTCAGACGCGAGTCATCTCCAAGATCAAGATTATCAGAAACAGTTTGCATAGACAGTCTTGCAAACACAAGATCAATCTTAAGAGGAAAAAGCACAGCAACTGTGAGTTAGAATGCCACAGTTTGTGAACAGCACACTAGTGGGGGACTAGTCAAGTCTAAAAAAAGAGTGGTTAACACTTGAATTTAGAATTTATGTGACTACAGATACATGTCCCAAAAAGATTTATTTGCCAGACAACTCAAGAAAATTGCTAGATATTCCATATTTTGTCTACAAAACCTTCATTGCATCCCCTCTTTTTAAGCTAGGGAAAGGAAGGTGGGTTTTTTTTAAGTTGAAAAGATACTCTAAGTTTAGAATTTCCATTAAAAGGGAACTTAAAATTAATCATAATATTAAGATGTAAGTTCAATCACTTTAACTATACTTCGGCAAAGGAGAGAGTTCTCTATGCAATAAGCCCTTTTGATCCTGAAGAGTTTTTTTTAGTAGTCTGAGGCAAGAAAATTATTCTGTGAATGTCTGTACCACATAAAGGCCCCAAAAGGTCACTGACTAAGTGTCTTCATGATAGTGATACCAAGCAGTAACTTCCTTAGGTACTACAGCATGCAGGTCTACTGACTGTATAAGATATATTCAAGATACAAGGATTCCTGCAGCTGACAGACTGAGGCAGGTGTCAAATGAGTACTTTTCATTTTCCAGGTGGTTTGTCTCATAACCGCTTCATTTTTCATTTACAAAAAAACATTTAGTCTGCTCACGTGATTCACAGTGAACTACACTATACACAGCCCTTCGTGGAAAGCTAGCTTGCCAGAGATAAGAGTTAGCGAGGACACTGCCTCTACTCCCCCTCTGCACAATCCTTGTGAGATAAATGCTACTCAAGCAGCCAGGCTTCCTAGGGGCTTATTTTCCTATAAGCTCCCATTCTACTGCAATGTATTCTCTCAGGATTGGCTGTAGTCAGGCTTTTCAGTTACAGTTAACTGAATATACTCTAAGATACCAATAACCTTCCAAAATAGTAGTCACGGGTCACTGGAAAAGGTATCCTATTCCAAAGCAAGAAAAAAAATTACCCACTTAAAGAAAAAAATTGAAATGCTTACCTCAATGCCATGAAACTCAAACTTGATAACTGGCACATAAGCATCTTCAACTGCCTGTAAAGGAGAGAATAACTGTGTAAGGAAACACCTTCTGCTACTTTAATGTTTTTCATAAAAGATGGTACAATGCAGAATTTACAATGCTAACTACTCAGTATAAAGACTGAATTACTTCTGAACCAATTGAATTGTTAATAAGCTGCAAGCAGTATAGCACTAATACAGTACTAACAGTAGCTTTAAGAAGTTATTTAGCCAAGAGATTCAGAGGCTGATCGTGTATTTTAATGAACAAACACTGCACAATGAGACATCAGTGCCAGGGGTTGTGAGGTACTCACCTTGGTAGTGAGGAAAAGTAAGCCATTTCTGTAGCTATCTTACTACTAGTTAACAACCAGAGAAATTACAAAATTTGTGTCCTCATTTGACAGTGTGCACTAGTCTCCTGTATTTTTTTTTACCACACCTGATACTATCAGCTACTTTATGGGACAGTTTTCAATTTTGGAGACCGCTTACTAGAACTGTGCCACAGCCCACTGTGACTCTGTTTCCAGGTGATAGTCATCTAAACAATGCTTTCCAGGCTTGTTAGCTATGCATATGAAGTCTTTCAAAATATCTGTCCCAGGAAGACTAGGGTAAGGGAAACACTCCTCAGGAGTTCAGTTTCATGCAAGGTATGCAACATACACACCTGAGGGTGATTTTACAAAGCAGTTTTATATGTTCACAGCACAGCTCCTTATTAACTTTATGTGAAGCTGATAGCATGCATCCCTTCTGCTAAGTCTTGGGCTAAGCAACCAGAGAAGAATGAATTAGACATCCTAAAGTACATCCAGAGGTACTTCATGGCAAAGGTACTGACAGAATCCTTTCCACATCACATTCAACTTCCTTAGTTTTCAGGCTGCCCTTCCTCTTCCTGCATGCAATTACCTCATTTCCAAGCCCCTTACTACATCTAAGATTAAAGAAAGGTTCCTGGGGACAACCTTCCTTTTTGATACAGCTGAATCACTCCTAAACCATGGGTAGGGGAGAAGCGTACCACAAAGATTCTTATGTGATATACAGTCATCGGGGAAAGGAACCAAAAGCTTGACTTCAACCTTTTCATGCTGCATAAAATAGTATTTTAGAAGGTGCTCAGAAACAATTTCTTTTTTTGGTTTGTAAGACATTCACTACCAATATGAGTCTTTAGCATGAATTGTAGAAGTTGCATAATCTATCAAGGAGAGAGCTTACTCACTCTTAGATTTTTTATTTTCTCCTGATGTTTTAGTTTTTCAAAGAATGACTGAAAAAAATCCGACCTTTCCACATGTCTAGGAGCAACACAAACAGCATCTATGTCAGCACCTGCAAAGAGATTCCATTTCTTCTGTTATTGTTGAAAGTCACTTTCAAACATTACAACTAGGACCAGACAAGAAAAGTTCTACCTTTAGTGTGCACTCCAAGCCTGTAAGAACCAAACGTAAATATTTTGCCACCAACATTTGCTGCTGCTGATGGGGGTAGATTCTGTGGGTAGAAGAGAAAGTTTACTTTAGAACACAAGATACACATTAACCAAGTTTAACTAGCTTACAAGTTATTTAGAAAGACTACAACAGCCTCCATAAACAATGTCTTCTCACTTCCACACTGAGTTGTTAGTGTAATAGACTGTTACTGTTTTTTTTCTGGTGAGTGTTTGCAACTCAAAAAAAAACAAAAAAGCTGAGTAACATGGCAGTCCTTTCATTAATTTACACAAATTAAGACCTATTATTAGTCTTCCCTGCAGCAGATGCACTAACTTCACACAATCTAAGAGCTATACAAAAGGCAAATCTAGTGTAATAATTTCAACTAGATTGAGTGCTGTAGGCTGCTTGGAGCAATATTAGTGCCCATTTACCATCTATCTCACCCCACAATATATTGTTTCAGCTTTGTTAACTGCTACAAATCAACTGATAGAGCCACTTCACAAATTTATTCAGCACCCCAAAGACTTCAAGATCTTGACCTGAAGTATCTTTTATACCCAATTTCAACAGCATTTACTACAGCTCTACTCAATACTTCAGTAAGGTTAGAAGTTGAACTTTAGCATAAATCCTAGTACAGCCACTAAAAGTAGTAAAAAGGCTCCAGCTGTTTTGATAAGAACATATAAAAAATCCTTACCTTGCTCTCACCAAGTTCTGAAATCCATTCTTTGACCAAGTTATTCAGTTTACTAAGAACAACCAGCCTGTAAAGAAAACTCACTTTAAGTTTGCCTTAAAAAAAAACCCCAAGAGTTTAACAAATTTTACAGTCTTGTTATACCTGTGATTCTGTTCTTCCTCATCTTCAAATACCCCAAATGGTCTCATTGCTTCAACTAGCTTTTGAGTCTGAACGCAATCTATATCCTTCGGAGGAGCCAAGCTAATGGGAGAGGTGATTCCATAGTGCCTTTGAGGCTGGTTCTGCAGCCTAGAAGTACTGTGGGATAAAATAAAATACTAAGACATCACAAAAGCAAAAAACCCAACTTACTGGAAAACATCCTTCAGCTTACAGGTTTTCAAATCAACTTCTGCTCTTTTAACCAGTCTTAGCATGAATGAGAAAAAAAAAATCCTGCTTACGATTTTTAGATAACTTGACTAACTTAGAAGTCACAACTACTTTTTAAAAAAAAAAAAACATTTGTGGATACGAGAAGAGATCCAAGTTGCTACCACCTTAATACAACTTATTTGCACAGCTCTAGACAGTTAGAACTCATCACCAGGAAATGAAGAGGTTTGAAATCTATTAAGTGTGACACTACGTACAGCAGAAGTTTTGGACAAATTTCAGTTTTATATCAGTTTTGATTTAAGGATATTCCTATTGGCTTCCTGCTAACATTAAATAAGACAATTTATCACTGGCTGCTTTTAGTTAAATATATTTGCTGTGTTTCTACTGATTCTGGAAGGGCATTATACTTGATTATAGAGGAAGGACATATAATGAAGTGATCTGTTAAAGAGAGTTGATGCAGTAAATTCAGTAGTAGCTTCTTGTTATTTATGGAAGAGTATGAATGCAAACAACAACCAATCTAAAGCTCATGTTGCTAGGAGACCCTCATGCTCTTAACACAGTGTTCAATTTTTATAGCTCAGAGGCTTAGCTGTACATACATCTGTTTTATCTAAATCCAAGAAACATATGTCAGCATATAAAGCAGCATAAATTAAATTCTGTTTGTAGAGGGTGCTCAAATCTCTTAGCTAGCTCACTGTCCAGTTAGACTGAGCAGGACACCAGGCACCTGGGTTTGGAAGTCCCTGAGGGTTACTGTCCCTGGAACTCCTATTACAGCAAGGCATCATTTTCACCTCCAACCCTCTGCCTGCCCTGCGTATTTAGACTTATTTGCAACCAGAAACAGCACAGGACTGACACGGCAGGACAACATTAAATTAAAGCCAGGATTAGCTTTTTTTTCCCCCATCATAGAACCCTTGCTTAGAAAAGGGAAAGCTGAGAAAACACCCTACTTTACATTACCAGCTGAAACCAGGAGAGAAAAAGGAGCAGGACAGGAGGTAAGAACTGCACTTAATGGATCAAAGGCCTCTACAGAAACACTAGTAGCAAAAGTAGGAGACACATTAAAAGGTCTATACAACTCAGCATGCTTGTCAAAGAGTCCACATCCACACCCCAAGGCTAAAGTGATTACTTATGGCGAAACTAGATCTTTTTCTAGTTCACACAGGGACAACTTCTAATACTAGCTGGGTTAGTCAAGAGATGCTTATAATTATTAAGGGCACCTGACCCATTTCAGCTAGAATGGGATTAGGAAATGCTCAGAGGACAGCTTCAACACCTGATTTAAAAAAAAAAGTTTATCACAGCTCTTTATTTCTAATTGTTCCCTTTACTCTTCCATTAAAAAAGATGCATTTCTGTCTCAGAGTAGCTTTATCAACTATTGAAACGGGTTTTAGTCATCTAGTGCTTCCTCTCCCCCCATCCTCTCTGTGAGCTCATTTTTCAAACTTTCTTCTATGTGTTTTCCAAACAGCTGTGACAGTATTAGGACTGTAGTCCTATCAACTAGTCTCCCCAGTCAGAATGGCTGTTTACTTACAAGCACAATTAGGCCTTGACCTAATTTGCCTTGCCTTGTTTATAGGCATCATCAACTTCCACTTTTACTTATGACAAACATTTTTACTTATGAAATGTTTGTAATTAATATTTTCCTTCTTGTAATATCATTTTCATAACAAATACAGAAAGAAAGCCTGTGTTTAATTGCTGTGCATTACATCTAAATTAAAATACCTGTAGCATTTTTTTTTACATTTTACATATTACTTGCCACCTGCTGCTTGCACTTCAGAAAGTTTGCACATAACAAGAATGGGTTTTAGACTTTGTTAGCATTCTTTCCAGTGTACAGAAGGCCACCATCTGCCTTTTGTTGCCCCATTCTTCCTACACAGACTATAATTAGAGACTGACATGCAGAACAATATCAATTAGATATATCAGTTATTATTAATTCTCTCAGTCAATAGTAGATATTTTTCTGTTGCTTGCACATGTTATTTGAAGTTTGATCTCACAACTTAGAACTTGAAGAAAACAGCACTTATAAAGTTTTATTGAAAGAATGACTTCTGCCCAATAGAATTCATTCCCCTTTTGGAATTAAAAAAAACCTTACTTTTTTCTCAAGTGTACCAGACTGCCAGTCATATACAAAGAAGGGATCTTAAGAGATAAAGTAGCATAAATGGTATACTAGCTATTCATCCATCAGCCTTCTATTTAAATGAGAAGTCTGATGCAGTTTAGTATTTTGCCAACTCTTGCTATGATTTGTGCACCACAGTGAACAGCTCCAACACATTTCTGTTCTGATGGATCTTAGTTTTATACAAGAAGTTAACCTAAATTGATCTGTTCCAGGTTTTGTCACTCATTTATAGCTTTACAAAGCTGCAAGCCATTCCTCCAGCACACTCAGAGACAACAGATGAATTTACACTATTATGGCTCAGGGAGTTGCCTTCAGCCACCAGTGCAGCATACAAGGATTCACTGTGAACACACTTCTCCAACTCACAAGGCCCGCTTGCCTCAAGCCAGGGGGAAGTTTATCACTCCAGACTCTTCCACCATCACCGCTTGGGAGAAGGAATAACTCAAAATCTGCTCCTAAACCACCAAAATGAATAGCACAAAACAAAACACCAACAAACTAAAAACCAAACAAAAACCCTCAACACTGTAACATTCACTAAATGTCAAGTAAGCCTTTCAGTCCTACCACATAAACTCACAGTGAAAAAAGCCTGCAGATACCTGCTTTAATTTTAAAGTTAAAGGCCCTTTTAAAAAAAGGGCCCTCATGTTGGCCCTTGAGGCCAACATGAGGAGAAAGGCGCTTCCCCCCC
>NW_009648550.1:4224653-4274891 GCF_000708025.1 Charadrius vociferus | reverse complement strand
AGGAGAGGCTGTGCGGCTGCCTCCCGCTCCCAGCCGGCAAGGGGTTCGGCGTCTGACCTTCAGGACACGGCGAAGGTGCCTCTCGACGTTTGTGCCACCCGCCGTCCCGCTTGGAAGCTGGGGGCAACCCTCCTCGGTGGGCCGCTGGCCCAGCGGGCCCGTGGGGCGGGGAGAGAGGCGCTGACAGACCCCCCCCCACCCCGCAGCCGGGGAGAGCCGAGCTGCCCGCGGGGGGGGCCCCGCTGGGGGGTGGGGTGTTCCAGCAGCAAGGCAGCTTTCCCTCCTACAGCGCAGGGACATGCTCGTTCACATGCCACCTTCCTGGCACCCCCCCTTCAGAGAGAGGAGCGGTAAAAAGACAGAAATCACTAGTGTCGTATTAATAATATATTCTCGTCCACTAATACTGAAGAGCGCGCTAAGCATCTCTTGGCTTATGCTGGTACTGGGAGGATTTGTTGATGACAGCAGATAGTTTCGAGTACTTGCCATAACTTACCGCCATATATTGTTCTGCGCCAATATAGTCTATTACAAGCTGGGTATTAAAGCAACCAAAATACCCTGAGACTGTTCTGCACCATGGCATTTAGGTGACGATTCCCCACTCGCATTCGAGCCTGCAAAAAGTTAAAAGTAAAACCATAACGTTTTTGTAAAGTTGCATAAATCTTTGAGAAAAAGTTTGCCTCCCAATTGCCTTGATGTCTTGCCCTATCAGAGTTGTTCTCTATGAGATTAGGACATGCATCATTTTTGTACTTTTCTGTGTTGTCTGTAGTGCCTTTGTTGAAATAAAATACACTTTATCTGGCAAGATGCTTTGAAGAAACACAAACTTAACTTTTGTCCTGAAGCTTCAACAAACTAACAAAACAAATGTTTGGTGGTCAGACACCAGGGTACTTTTAGCAGGACAGCGTTATCTACCCTTCTCAAAAGACTTCATGGCATGGAGAGTTAAAAAAATTATTTTATTTATTTATTTAATAGTTTCATGGCAGTACTTTGTGCTAACATTTCAAAATCTCTGAAAATCAGATGCTTCTGCAAGAAATTGCACTATGAAAGTTCCCAAGCAAATTTCTTCAGAACTTTTTTAAAGGTCTATTTATGCCTTTTGTATTCTTAGAAGTTTATCGTGGTTTTCTTTAATGTTTTATGATCCTCGCAGCACTACTGAAGTCCTAGAATCAGGAAAACTGTTGTTTGTATACTGCTTCCTGTGGTTTTTTTCCTCAGGTTTATACCATCTATTTTGCGTGAGGAAAACATCTGCCTTTATTTTTTCCGAGTTTAGATGGCTAATTAGCCAATATTTTGCTTTAATCTGTTTCTGCTGCATGCTTTACTATCGCAATGGTAGCTGCATTTGCCTACAGATGTGATGGAAGTTTTTCAATGGAGAGGTGGCACCTTTATTTAAATCACCTGCAACATTTAGGAAAAAATTAACAGGTCTTCAAGCACAGAAGTTTTTCCTCAGGTGCAATTCTAATGTTAAATGCAAAGAGAGACTAATCAAGCTTAACTTGATTGCTTCAATCACGTAAACTATTAAAGAGAAAAGGCAGCGGGTACCTGAGAAACAAAAGACGTTAACGGTGGTTGAAGCGAGATGGTGAGCTCTTACAACGGCTAGAGCTAGAATAAGGAAATAATATACTTTATTTTTTGGAAAAGGGACAGGTATGAGAACAATAATTCACTAGTGTTCGTGTTATTTAGCTTGAGTGTATGGATTCTAGTTTCAAGAATTATCTTTTGAAGATAGTCTTCCTTGAAGGTCAGAATTGAGGAGACTACTCTGATTGGCTACTCTGTGAGTAATATTTTTTTCACAAAAAAACAAGGTTCTTTTGTTGTTTGCTAGTTGTTCATGTAAAATTCTTTCTAACCTGTAACAGTTGCACTCTAGTTACGTAGTTTCCACAATACTATGTGTAGTAGTGGCTAAAATGTATGATGTTTTAGGACATACAGAATTTGGGGAGAGTCTGTTTAAGGGCAGCGCTTTTCTCTGCTGTGTGTATTATATTAATTTTAAAACATGTTTGTGTAGTGTCTGGGTTCTCGAATGCCTGATAACCAATTAAATACTGTTTGTTGAGGCTTTTTTTCTTGGTGTCTGTATGTGTTATCCAGGTAACACGGTGAAAAAGTAAAACCTATTTTCTTACAGTGATATAGTGTGGGGGGTTGTTTTGAATTTAAGTTTTTTTTTTTTAATTGCTAGTGTATTCTAAAGGAGTAGATCTCCTCTGTAGCATAAATGAGGTGATATCTGAGTACTCTTAGTTTGTCAGAGGGTATTATTGCTTTTTATGGAGATGTGCTTTGTAAATATAAATACATAGGCTGTGCATTTGCATGTTTTATAGTCTGTATATCTCTTATTTTAATCTTATCTGTAAACTTAATGGTAGCGTGATGTGTTTTAGAAATCACTTGTGGGACACTGTTTGATAGACTTCTAAAATTCAATAGCCTAAATGCTTATTCCTGGCTGAAAGAAGCTGTCTATGTACTTGCTATAGACTTTGCTGTTGTTGTTTCTTGCCCCTGTTACATTATGGTATATTCAGCTGCTGCACTTGTATTTGACAGGGGATGCTTGTTTGTAAATGTCTGTCCCTTCTCAGTACAAGGTGAGAATCCTGGCCTCTTTTTTTCCCCCCTTACAAACTGTTCTTGTCTAATCAAAGTGGGATAACTAGCTTTTTGTTCAGTACGCAATTCCTCTATGTTGTGTAGGCTAATCTTTTGAATATGTCTTTGCTGTGGTAATTTTTAGCTAGATAAGTCAGTTCAAGTATCTGATCATGTAGCTGTGTGGTTGAAAATATTGATCCAAAGGAGGGAGAAAGAACATATGGTGAGGTGATTTCTTCCAATATCCACAAGCTAAATTCTGTATGTTATACAGATAAGATCTTTCTCACTTTCTTAAGCTATACTTTCATACTAGTAGTTCCATGGCAATTTAAACTGGTCTAACCCAGGCTGATGTGATTTTTCTCTTCTCCTTCAAAGAGTCTGTGCTGAGTTGGTGTTGAGCTAGATCCATTTCCTAGTTGTTGAAGTATGTGCAGGCTCCTGAATGCTACTGTGGGTGTCAGGGAGAAGCAGAACCACAAGCGTAGTTGTGGAAGTGGAGAGGTGGAATGATAGATAGTAATCTGGATTTAGATTGGTTTACAGTGTGCCCAAAAACTTGCATCATTTTCCAGTACATCAGTTGATTTAAGAAAAGCTATAATCTATCTCTACACTTCCTCTGCTCTTGTTTTCCTTCTGTAATTCTGTGCGTTGTGAAATTTATACAGCTAGGTGTGCATATCTGCCTGCCATGTTTGTACCTGTACACAAGCACACCTGTAAATGAACAGACAAATGTGAATTCTTGTGAAGTACTTAGTGTTTCTATATTAGCAAGATAGCTTGGAGACTTTCTTATGGAGAGAATACAACTATTAGCTTTATAGGATCAACTCTTATCCATGAAGGCATGCACATTAATATTACTCCAGTCAAATATTTTCACAATGCACACGTCACAGGCTGAAATCTCTGTATCTTATAGGTATGTGGAAGATTATACATTCAGATCTGTGATTTAACACATATACCATCTGTCAGCTGACCTTCTGGCAGTGTTGGTTGTCTATGTTTATTTGGAGATGGGTTTTGGTTTTTTTATGAAGTGGGATGTCTCTGAGGAGCTGGTATTTGAGGCAGTGTGTAGCTGGAGTCATGTGAGGATGGTAACAATAAGCAACATGTCTATGTGAATGGAAAAGGTGTGATATTTTGCTCTGTTTTCTTAGTTTTGTAGCTTTTTCTCAGATGAATTATGTGTTGCAACCCATAAAAAATTCATCTTTGCTCAGAAAGATTTTTATCATACTTTATTTGGCATGGTGCTTCATGACTCTTATTACATTTTAATGATTAAAAGAGTGAAACTTTAAACAGCTTTTTGAAGGCAGTTTAGGAGGGACTTTAGGTATATGCATGCAAAGTTATGTATCAGCTACTGCGCCTGAACCTTTCTGCTTCAACACACAAAATCTGACTGAAAGGTGAAACTGCTACAGAGAAAATATTTGTGATATTAAAATATTATTCATAGAACAGACAAAAAATTATCAGAAAAAGATTTTAAACAAACTTTAGGTTTTTCTTACAAATGAGGAGGATCTTATCTGTGTAATGTACTGTATTTCACTAAAGATTTTTGTCAGCAATAATTTGTATATATACATTTAGACCCTGATGAATATCAGCTAAAAATAACATGAAATTCAATTCTGGAAAGCTACATTTTGTAATAAATGTTCTCAACATTTACTAATCTATCATGTTATGTGGGAAGATATACAGTAAGAGATAAGTGAACAGCAGAAGGTGGGGTTGCTGAAGGCAGATTTCAGATGGTTTTAAGCAAGCGGTGGTTGAAGGTTTTTAGTTTGGTTTGTTTTGATTTTTCTTTATCTTTGAATTGCATCAACTTAAGGGGCATAATTTTAAGAAATGTGGTCTTGGTAAGCTAAAAAGCTACTCAAAAATGTAAATTCGTAACACATTAATCTTTTAAGTCAGTCCAAACAGTTGCTCCTGAAACATTAGGCTTGTCTTGGAGGGTGTGACTTTTGGACTGTGTTGTTACACTGCTGTATGTCTTTCTAGGCTGGCTTCCTGCTAATGGCTGTTTGTTCTTCATACTGACAGTTCAGTTACAGTGGCTTCCTAGCTTAATTGCAACTGCTGGGTAGGATTTCAATGTGCCACTGTACATTGAGCCAGCAAAACAGTACCTCTGCTCTGCTTTCCCAGGGAAGTCTTAAATGCTTGTGCCCTTTAATGTGAAATTAGTTACAGCTCTTCACCTGGTTAACAACAACAAAAGACTATATATAAACTTGCACTGGCTTGTAGGGCAGGTGCAATGTCATCAGGAGATGGATGGGTTGCTCCCTTGTTTCACTTCAAATTGAAGCTAAGATTAATTATGGAGTTACCAGCTTCTAAAACAGGTTAGTTAATAGGAACTAACTGTGAGTTCACTGAAGCAGCACTAATCTTGCTGCTCTGAATGAAATGTCTTTCTTTGATCAGCTCATTCTCTCTCAGCAGGCCAAAAAATAGCCACAGGATACGAGTGCTTAGTTTACAATCATGTTAATTTTGCTTTAGGTTTGTCTTTAGCTGTTGGAGATTAATGAATCAAAATGGTGTTTAAATTTACAACCAGTTCTCTTCTAATCTCTTGGCAGTATTATTTCTAGCTGTTTTCTACTTTGATTACCTGAGCCAATCAACTAAATGACTCTGCTATTCCACCATGTGATAGTGGGGCACAGCCTAAAGTGTCTAGGAACTAGCAAGATTATAGGGGAAGGTGTTGAGTTTTTTGCTTTTCCAACTATTTTCTATTCTGTGTATTTGTTTCCACCATGTCCAAATCCATTGTTTGCCTTTCCACTTCACTAATATTTGCGCATACAACGATCTGCTCTGACCTTAGAAGGTTGAATCCTCTGATTCCACCAGTATGCATCAGACATAGTGACAGTATGTTGGGGATATTTATGTGGAAGTGCAGATGGGAACCTGTGGTGCTTGACAGCTAAAGTCAACCAAAGGGTCTGCCTAACAAGGTCTATGGATACTAGCATTTGGATAAGCAGCTGGCATGTGGAATCATGTAGATTTCTTCAATTTCTTGGGGTTTCACTGTAAGGGGAAAACTAAGATGGTGAGTTTGTGTCCTTCTGAAGTGTTCGAATTTCCTATAGATAACCTAGATGTTTGGGTTCTGTAAAGATAAAAATTGAACTGTGGTACACTTCAAAGGTATTAAGCACATAAAATTCCTTGCTGTGGTGGTTTACCTTTAAGGTGTTTTCTCCTGGGGAGGAAAGTTGAATGGGAATTGCACTTGTTCTAGAGAAACAATACTAAATTACAAGAACAGTGATCTCTTAGCTAGCACCCAAAGAAGGAAAACAATTTTATATGGTAGGTTTTGGTTCAGGAAGTATCTTGAATCAGAAATAGTTGCCAGGAAGGTATTGCCCAAATTTAATAGGATATGCCTGTCTTGTAGTTTCTTTGGGTTTTTTTACCATATCACCTTCACTTTACAGGTAATATTTATTTTATAGGCGTGCTGAAGAGGTGTAGCTTTTTAATGTTTAAAAAGTGTTTTCTCTGGCCTGGATCGAAGTTTCTACAGATGTGTGCTGTATCTTTATTTATGAATAGCTTTATATAGAGAGCAGAAACGGTTATCTTCCTCTTGATAGAGGAATATATCATCTTTGCATTGTTCTTTTATTTTGCATGGGGGTGGGGGACTGAAGTCCTTGGACACTTGATATTGTGAAGCACTGGTATTTGTTCTAGTTCTATTATAGTTCAAACGTGGCTGTGAGACTGGTTTGGGGCATTAAAGCCTGATGCTGCTACCCCTGATGCACTATCTCTTATCGTGTTGAGGAGTCTTCTTTGTCATGAATTCATTAGTTTCATGCAGAGATCGAATATAATTCTGATTGCTGCTTGCAGGGAAACTTTGAAGAGAGGAATGGATACCAATAATTACTGAAACACCTCAATTCTGTGTGAGAATTGGGAGAAATTTTCATGTCCATTAACCTTGTAGTAAGACCTTGCTTAAGTTTGTTTTTTTCTCGCCTTTTTATGTGGTAGCATTATGTTCAACTTCATGGGGAAACTTAGCGTCTGTCCTCTTTTCAAGAAAAAAAGTCAATTTGATTGTAAACTTGAGCCCATAGTGGGGAACTCTCAGCTGGCCAGCTCCATCTAGCTGTTTTCCTGTGCTTGAGGAGGCAGAGGTTCATCTATTTTGCTGGAGAAAACTGGTAAAGCTCTAGGGAGGCTGTGTAGGTGAACTGGTTATTGAGCAGTTCTTGATACAGCTCACTGTTTTGAAGGGAAACAAACAATAATGTAAAACAAATAATAACTAATTCTGCTTTAATGTAAAACAAGTATATCATGTTGATCCTTTTAATAATTGCTCCCTTGACAGCAATGTGGATGGGCAGTGCATCCAAATACGTATAATCTTTGTCTGGGTGGAGTTGTGCTCTTGTGGAGATTGGAGACCCTCTGCCTCATGGAGTTTACCAAGGAAAATGCTGTTTGTTCTGCTGCTGTTTGTTTACAGTAACTATTTTCCCATAGTATGTGTGTTCCCATATTCCTTAATGAGAGGTGAAGACAATCGCCTTATGTTCTCCGTATGCTTGCTTCCATGCTGGGCTTACCACTTGATATTTGTATATTTGTGGTTTTTTCCTGGGTGATTATGAAGGGGCAACTCATAGGGATTATGTGAACTGTATTACAGAATGATGAAGGGGTGAGAGCTTTGGAAAGGTGTGACATAAACACTGTTTTGGCTTTTCCACTGTATTTATAATTCCAAATTTAGAAGGGGGAAAAAAAACCCAAACATTAACTAAATCCTACTGCCGTATTCTTCTGAAGTAAAAATATAATTTAGAGTAGTTGAAGAGTTTGAAAAGAGGAGTATGGATATAGCTAGAGCTACTCTTCTTTTAGAGGGCTTTGTGGTTTGGGCACCTGTACCCAGCCTGGTGTGTTGTTCATGGGGCTTGTTCATTCTAGTTAAAGTAAACAATAAATAATTGTTCTTTTCTGTTTGAACAGTTGTCTAATCAGGGAAATTGGTGTGTGCAAGGTAACCATGGAAGTACTTGTTCATGAGAAAGTCAGAATTATTTGAAAAAAACAATATTAACTGAACAAGAAAAGAAGCAGCAAAGGAGACTGACAGGTAATGAGCTGAAAAATTTGGAAAAGAGGAGCATTACAGAACAAAGTTATTACAATTATGTAGTTTATGTGAGTATTCTTTAGGGCTTCTTGCATATCTGTGTTTGTACATGTGGATAGGCATATCCAATCACTTGTCTTGACTGGCAAACAGATGTATGGGACAGAATCAACATCACATACAAATACAAAAGTCCTTCCAATTATGTTAAAATTAACACATCTGTTACATATTCTTTCAGCTACAAGTAAAAATTGAGTGAGAATAAAGTGAGAACAAGAGATGAACAAAAATAAATGGTGAAAAAAGAGTGTAATGGTGTTTTTTTTAATGTAATTGCTTGTAAATAGGGCAGTTCAAGGGCTGCCTTCAGGAATATAGTGACTGGGATGGGTGTTCCCGTGTGTGGGGGGGGAAACACTGAAACTATTTGAGCTCCTGAATACAGGGTTCGTTCTCACGTATGTCAAGTCTACTAAAATACAAAGGGCTTCCAAGTGGTATAAATGTAACTTACTCCTGTCTTAAGTTTTCTTTATGCTATAGGAAAATAACAATTGTGCAAATAAGCCCACAGTCTATGGGAGCTCACAAATTCTTACTGTATATCTAGCAGTCACATTTATGCCTTTATTGTACTTTCATCCACCAGGTTCCTCTTAAATAATCTGTATTTGGTCTTTTTTCTATTAACAAAATCTTCATTTTAGTCTGAAAGATTTTCCTTCTCTTGCTTGCTGTTTGCAGCAATATAATAAAAGGGAGGGAATATTTTTTTTGATGTAATGTATTATTGTTTTCTGTGATTATGGAAAATTGATTCAGTAGGAATTTGTTGCTAGATAAGTTTTCCATCTTTGAAGCACTCTGTTTTCCCTGAGGAGCTCTTGTTTAATCAATGGTAACCCCTTTCTGGGATGGCTCACTTCACTCTTGGAAGAGAAGTCTTTAGGTGTTCTTTGCTATCTGGTACAGGAATATTTAATTATTTCAGATATTTAGGAAATAACAATAATTTGTGCAAGGTTGCTTTTAATTCTCTCATCTGCCAAGCTTTGGGAATGTTTTACTCTAGTGTGAAACCAGGGACAAGTGTGAGCTGAAAAATTCATACTTTAATGCTTAGCTTTACATGATTTGTTGTATCACCTGTGCAAACAGCCAGGATTCAGATATTAAAGGGGTACAGAGCTAAAATCATATATACGTTGATAAAGAAAATAATTCTTGGTCACATCAACATGGCCATGAAAATAGTATACCATTTTAAGATAGCTGAAAACTGTGGAGGAAAAAAATATGTTCAGTTACAATTGTTGGGGGAAGTGACGGGAACAACTGTATAGGTGTTATGAGTAATAACACTCACTAAATATGCTCCACAGTCTAGATAAATACAGTTTGTTGCAATGATCCTAGAAAGCAATGGATACTGTTAAGCTGAATGTTTTGTTCATGAATCACTTTTTAACACTTGAGTTAAGTTTTTGGGATTGGGTATATTGTATACTTGTTACTTCAGTGTGATGCTGCTGAAATAGATGATTCTTGTAAAAACTTTAAGCTCCATAGACATATGCAGAGGTTTTTAGTGGGTGTAAGAGCTTTCTAAGTGTACCATACTGTGTGAAGTGGACTCTACTGTGACCCTGTTTTCTAACCTGACTTCTTTTGTGGGTGGTCCTCCTGGCTATGCAATGTAGTCTTCAGGTCAGCTGTCTGAGGAGGACAGTAAGAGTAGAGCTCAGCTCTAAAGCTCAGGACTAAGAGCTTCTAGCAGCAAAACTACAGTGATCTTGCTGCTGTGAGAATTGTCCTCAATGTGGCATCCACATGAGTGCAGCAGTATCCATGAATTGTCTGGTTTTGCTGTAGGATTTCTTTCAATGCCCACAACTTGGGGCAAATAGCAGGAAGTAAAAGTATTTTTTTGAGGCATAAATAACGTGATTAGGCATTTAGGTGTTTATATGTGTTGTTCACCCCTAGTTAGTCATGGCTGCAGAAAGAACCTACTTGATTCATAACTATGCTGTGCAAATCTTGTTATGTAATAGTATGAGGTAGAATGTAAATTCTGAGTAAAGGTCTCCCCTAAAGGCTGGGTCTAAAGTGGTAACATAGACACAGACCAGGAACTGTTACCCTGCAGCTTAGCAACTTGATGTTTATCTTTACTTGTGTAGAAGTAGTCTGTACTTCTCACTGAGAGACTAATGCATAGACTGACATACCTCTTTCCTTGGGCAGTAACTTCATAGATTGATTTGTTTTTTAAACTACATGCGTATTCATTCCTTTTCTTCTTTAGCGTGTGTCATCAGTGAAGCATGTAGGAAAAGTATTAAGTACCTACAACTGTGAATAAATAGGTTTCCGTATTGCTAGTTTCATAGTGTACTGTAATTAAGTGTTTGAGTGCCTGCTGATGTGAAGTGCAGAACTTGAAAAAGATTAGGGAAAAAACCCTCAGTGCTATTCAGCCTTTACCTCCAGCTCTGCAGCTTTCTAAAAAGTATACAGTAGATTTTCAGTCTAGTGAATGTTCCTTGGCTGGCTACAGATAAGCCTTAAGTTTCCTGGAAGCGATCAGAGCATATGCTGGTTGCATAGTCACTAGTGGAATCCCTTTAATGCTGGCTAGATGATCTTGAGAATTTTTTAAATAATGATAAGGAGAATCTAATTTCAGTGAAGCAGAGTTCATTCTTGATAAAGGATTTCTAGAAACCAGTTCATTGTAACTATAGAAACACCTAAACTTTCTAATCTTTGTTGGAGAATGGGAACAGACTTCTCGGAGTTCTCAGTAAATCCCAGAGCTGATAGTGAATGCTAAACACATTGAATGTAGTAGGAAAGAGGCTCTTTGGAACTTGCTTCCAGTAAAACATTCTCTAAATTAGAGTAATATCCTCACTAAGCTGCTTAATAATGAAAACAGCGGTCAGAGGAGTGTAGCGATGAATGTCCTTGGAGGTGGGACAAAAAGATTGAAGTAATGTAAATTAATTTCCTGAATCTTTTATAAAGTGGTTATTATCTCTGATCACAGACCATTTTTAAGAAATTGGAAACAAAGTGTACTACTTGTGCACTTACAAGAGAAGAAAACAAAACTTATTGGTAACACTGAATGGGAGTAGAAACAATGGACTGTTCTGTAAGCAAATAAAATCTGGATAATACAAGGAAGATGGAGAGGCTACTTTAAAACTACCTTTACCGTAAAAGGTTGGGTGGAAGTCCTTAAGAAGTGACCAACCTACTTAAACTTGAAGAGGATTTGACACAGAGCCAAGTTCAGACTGAAGTGGTATGCTTTGAACCTGAACTGGTGTTTCAAATTCTGCTAGAAAACTTATTTCTTCTCTTTTAGCTGTTGTCAAATGGGAAGGAAAAGCAAAAGATGGAGTGATGGGAAAGACTTCCTTGAAGGTGCTTTTGGCTTTTGATGTAAGGGGATCTTTGTTTATTTTGGAACACTTGCTCCTATGGGTAGCATATAACATACTTCAGAATGTTCGTGACGGAATTTAGGGAGCAAAACGCAGTTTAAAAATATCAGTGTGAGCTAAGTCATATCACACTAAAGTAAATGAGTGATAAAGCACAACAAGGTGTTCAGTGTGATGGTTCACAAATAGTGTATTCAATGCCATGCTTTACAAAATACTTAATTTCCTATTCTTGCTGTTGCTAATTTTATAGATCTTGTCACTGAAAAATTATGAGCTAGATTTTCAGCTGGTGAAAATCTGCATATGCAATCAAACTTGCATACTCTAACTGGAGCCATCTCAAGTACCTCTTTAGCACTGTGAAGACTGTAATTTTAAACTGGTAAGGCCTCTGCCAGTAGTGAATGCCACTAATGCAATGCATGAAAACTTAGTTTGCAAGCAATGCTGCTTGAGAAGGATGACTCCTCACTACACTACTTTGTGGAAGAGTGGAGAATCTAATGTGAATGTAGTCTCTTAAAGTTTCTCAAAGAGCTGTATGGGTAGTTAGACACACAATGACTCATTAATTAAGATAATTTAGCTTTAGTAGGAGGTATGTAGCTAAATACCCATGCAACTCTCTGAAAATATGGTAGCTGGATTGCAACAAGCCATCGTGACCCTAATGAGGACTTTAAACCCAGTCACTGAGTGCTGTTAGAGGAAACTTATCTGATGGTCCAAAATGGGAAATCAATCAAATTATTTTTCACTTTTATGCAGAAACAGAAAGAATCTGTATTTCAGGAGAGAAAGACTTCTCTTTTCAGGAGTATACAGCAGGATTTTATGATGTTCGTTCTTTAACAGCTGTAAGTTAACTTTGTGCATGTGTGGGTTTAGGATTTTATATTTCTTACTTGGTCAGGTAAAAAGTTTTCTCCCAGGTTTGACCTGAGGTTTCTCCTGAAATTGTAATTTCAATTGTTGTTCCATGCTGGTTGCTTAACATTTGTGCTTTTTCAGCTGAATAAGATATTCTGCACCTGTCATAACAGTTGTATGTTGTTAATAAAATATTAGTGTAATTAACTACCATAAGCATCTTTGCCTCTCAGAGAGGGAGGCTATAATTTCAGATAGTACTTACTTATGAATAAGTCACCCTACATAATAACTATCAAGAAGAGTATCATAGGATAGTTTGAGTTGGAAGGGACTTTTAAAGGCCATCTAATCCAACTGCCCTGCAATGAGCAGGGACATCTTCAACTTGATCAGGTTGCTCAGAGCCCTGTCCAACCTGAACTTGACGTTTCCAAGGATGGGGCATCTGCCACCTCTCTGGGCAACCTGTTCAACTGTTTCAGCACCCATTTTAAAAAAAAAAAACACAAAAAAACCCCAAAAAACAAACCCCAAAACACACACAAAAAAACCCCCAAAACCCACAACAACAAAAAAAACCCAACCCCGAACAAAAAAAACCCCACCCACCAACTTCTATCTATCTAGTCTAAATATTCCCTTTTTTTTTTAAAGCCATTACCCCTTGTCCTATCACAACAGGCACTGCTAAAGTTTGTCCGCATCTTTCCAGTAGGGCCCCGTAAGTATACTCATACCCATGCCCCCAGCCCTGCAAATAGTCATCTTCACTTTCTAGGATCACACAGGTGCAGGGACTTGCCTTTTGGTTGAGCTAGAGAAACAGAAACCAGGACTGTGGGCTAGGATTCAAAACCAGCATTCTCTAGACAGTGCTAATTCTCAGTTTGAGTGAGAGATTGAGACTGGAATTGCTCTCTGCAGGTGGCTCCCCTAACAGATCTCTTTCTAAGCTTGTCAGTTACTCGGACAGTCCCTGAGGTCAGGAGAGACAGATCCTCTGGTGCAAGTGTGTGCAGCTGTTCTGCTTCTAGTTCTGCTGTCTGAGATGTGGGCGAGAATAACTATAATCTGGTATCTGACTAGTGCCTTCTACCATGTTATTCATCTCTCTTGGAAATACCTTACTTGATGCATTCTATGATTTCATTAGGGTTTTTT
Source organism: Charadrius vociferus (assembly GCF_000708025.1). Taxonomy (NCBI): domain Eukaryota; kingdom Metazoa; phylum Chordata; class Aves; order Charadriiformes; family Charadriidae; genus Charadrius; species Charadrius vociferus. The sequence goes on along the minus strand of NW_009648550.1, from coordinate 4,261,568 downwards.
TTGCCTTTGTTTTTCAGGCTGAGATAATTGCCCTCTGGAAGAGCTGGAAAACACACAAGTAAGTTTTTTAGTCTTTTGGGTTTTTGTCTTCCTCCTCTGAGTCATCTTCTGGAAGACCATGTCATTCAGCAGTGTCTGGAGATCTCACAGAGAGTAGCTTCCTAACGCAGGAATTTAAATTGCTTAAGATCAGGTGGTGAATTTTTCAGAATTCTTGAAAAATTTCAAGGCATGTTTCAGGTTTCACTGCAGATGCACTTCTGCTCCAGGTTCATGTAAACAGCTTCTGCTTTCAGCAGCAGAACAAAAGCCTCAAAATTTGGGTAAGAATCTAGAAAAATACCTATTTTAGCTTTTTTATTAGAATTTGTATAACTAGAGGCAGAAGAGTAGCAGGGCCTGTTTTTATTTGACCTTAATATCATGTTTTGGCCAGCATCTGCACAGTACATGATTGCAGGTGATCTGGATTTATATTGTGTGTTCAGCAGTGTAAGTGAGCACAGAGCTTGTACAGATTAACCTGAGTAGATGTGCACATCTTTACATCTATCAATGTGTAATATTTATTGGTTTTTTTACAAATTGTGTAGTTCTCTTCTGAAACTTTCTGGTGGCAGACACTCTTCTCAAAGTGCAGTTTTTCTCTGGCCAAAAAATAAATCTCTCCATGGTCTTTTAAAAAGAATAATGAATAGAGGATGCAGCCTTTGTCGTTAAGGGAACTGAATGTAATACTTGCCATCCAGAGTGTTGGTTTTTTTCTGGGGGAAAATACAACCTACTACTCCCTCTCCTGGCCTCATAGGGGAAATATATGGAATTGTCAAAAGGGGGCATTCTTGCTTTTTCAGACAAATGAAAAATAAGCCATAAAGTAAGTGTTATAGTTAGACCTGTCATTTAGGTAGAGCAGAAATTGCTCAAGTTAAAGTATTTAGCCAAAGCAAATATAACATGAAATATTAAATATGAGAAGTGATCTGCAGGTTAATGTGGCTTCTTATTTTGTGGCCAGAGGTTTTGTCTCTCTCACCTAAGATTTACCCAAAACTTTTATAATTGATGAAAATGCCTACTGCACAGTTACTCACACTGTGTATAAAAACATATACCCACTAGTTGTCAGTTAAATTTCTTATAGAACAATTCTCAATATAGCCATGAAAAGACATATGTGACAAAGTCCTGCCAGTCTGGTGTAAGGATTTACTACAACTGATTTTGCACTTTGATCTGGCATATGTAGAGATGCCAAGTAATAGTTGTGCAAACCATGCATTCTTAAAAAAATCTCTTGGAAAGACAAATCCTCATGTATAGCTGATCTAGCTGTACCTCTGGAAATTGAGAAATGACTTATGCCCTTCTCATTGATCCAGGACAGACTGTGCAAATAGAGAAGGATGTTGGTTTTAAGGCTCTACGTTAAGAGATGTCAACAAAGATGTTCACTTCTGAGGTTGGTTGAGCACTTAAGGATTAAACCTGTTTGTGAACAGGTTCAGACTGGTGCTGATAACTCCTGTATTGTAACCAAATTTTACTCTGCCTCTTACAAGTATTTGTAATATTTTTATTTGCTCTAGTGAAGAAAATACTTGTTATGGTCCTTATGGTTAGCTAAAGTCTTCCAATATACATGGTAATTAATATGCTTTACCATTAATATTCTGGATTGACTAGGGGAAAGCAAAAGTGAACTATATTTAAAAAAAAATCACATCTGAAGTTTTTTTCTCTTGTCTAAAGAATAATTTTTTTCTCTTTAGAGTTCAGTTTATCTAGCTAATGCAAATAAAAAAACTTCTATCTGCTCTAAGATTATAGAATATTTTAGTTACCATGTTCTAACAAGATGCTTTTTTTTTTCAAGCAAGCTTCTGGTTTTTTACACCTCAACATCTCATTTAAGTGTAGTGCAGTGTTAGGGTTGGGATAAAGATGTTTCTCATGCTAGAAGGTATAATCAGAAGACAGCAGCACAACAAACAGGTTAAGGGGTCAGATCTCTTGAAGTATGTAGCTTTAGAGCAGCTGTAGAGACAGTTGTAAAACAGTTTAGTTTTAAAACAAACATTAAAATCTTAATGATCTTTCTGCACTATCAGTCACCTCCCGTAGTCACTTATACCTGAGGAAAGTGGGTGCAAGGCAGTACCAGATAGTACTCACTCAACAGATTTATAAGTAATCACTAAGCTGCAGAGAAATAGGCAGTGTTTACACTGACAATTTTCTCATGGTAATGGAAAAAAAGCATTGGCCTGAAGCACTTGCTTCTGAGCTCCTCATATCTCTACTTAGCCAGGGTGGGAGGTTAATTTGGAGTTAAATATTTGTGTCAAATACTCAAGCTCGTTATGCTTTAAATTGCTAGTGTAGACATACTGTTATAGAGACTTGGGCCTGGATATTTGAAAAAGATTAAGTTGAAATGAAAAGGAACAGAACAAAGGATTATAGAAAAGCAGCTGTTAAGTATAAGGAAGAAATCTACTAAGTATAATCTGTACTTATTGTCAACTTGAAAACAGAATGTGAGCAGATAAAAGAATTGCAATTAATCCACTAAGCAAAACAATGGCAAGGGGATAAAAAAAAAGGTTAAAAACCGGACAGAAAAAAGAGGGAGGGTGGTCAGTGTGCTCCTTTGGTTAAATGATAGAGTATACACTTGTTGGGATTCTGCCTGCAAACATTTTTCTTAGTGTGACCATTTTTAGGATTGCTGCCTGTTTGGGGTGGGAATTCTTCCATTTTGTGGCTGTTTTGTACTACATTGTACCAGGTGGTGTTCCTTAGGGTTGACTACAGCAGGATATAAAGATTGTCATTTTGGTTTGGGTCAGTTCATGCACAGTTGTGTGCTTTTGAGTGTGGTTTTACTTCACTGGAAATCAGTAGGTCTCCTAATATAAGTGGTAATTTATCACTATGACTTTTTATTAGGAATCTATTGTTAGTGGCCTTTTGGAAAACAAAATACTGTAGTAGAAACATGGTTGTATTTAGAATACATGCATATTTGTGTGGGTAGGAGGGAGTGTAAGATATTTAGCCATAAAAAACAACTATAAATGAACTCTATGCACCATGAAATAGAAATCAGGTTAACCCTGAAATTATGTTTGTGTGAGAACAAATGAAAGTATCCTCAAAAAAGAGACTTGCTATCGCACAGCAACCCTGTTCCTATTCTTCCTTAATATTGTAATTTGCCCATCACATGTGTTATTGAGACACATGACTACTTTAGGGTTTAACTCTGCAAGGTGCTGAGTGTTCTTGCCTTGATCCTGTAGTGCATTTAAAGATGTGTGTAAGTAAATGAGTAGGCTTCAGTGGGATGACTTGTGTATACTTGATAATGAAGCATGCAAGCTGGTCCTCGCGCAAGTCAGGCTCCAAATGACTTTGCTACTGAGGAACATAGACCTAAAGGTGAACCTTGCTGCAGTCTCAATCTTGTTCTTGAAGTTAATCAAGAATTCCTTATTTATGGCATTGTATCACACTGTAGTTTCACAAATCTTAGCATCCTGTTCCAAAAGGTCTGTCCCATTTCTTTGTGCTCTGGTTTTAAGTGTTTTCTGTTTCACTAGAAACTGGTAAAGCTTTTGGCTGCTCTTCGAACCGTTCCCTTATTACTGATAATTCTGCTCTGAAAATGATAGCGAGTTTGAAACAGTACAGCTGCTTCTGTAATTGTTTTATTGAGCTGTAGCTTGGCATCTCTGAGATAGTTTTGACTGCTGAATTTGCTGTTGGCTTTAAAGTTCCTGGGAATATGTAGCTTATGCATAGACATGCTGTGGTCCAGAGAACCGAGTAGTTCAGTTATTTCAGCTTCAGGTATGGATAGAACAGGAACCTTGCACACAGTGTTTATGTAGATTCTTCTTGTGCTTGCTACTGCAGGCTGTACAAACAGCCAGGTGTAATCCTTTACGGGGTAGCATGGAATAAGTTCTACATCCTGGTGCTCTGCTATCGATGATAAATTCAAGCAAAGTTACTTGGGTGAGACTGTAATTGCACAATGAAAGATTATATTGTTCCAAACATTGCTTAAAGAGCTGGGGAAGAAAAAAAAAAAACCAACCACAAAACAGCAACTTGGTGATCAGGAAACTGAAAAGTATCTAAAGCTACTGCTAGCTCACAGCACTAGGCAGAATATAATGGCAGCCAGGTGTTGCATAAACACAGGGATCTAACTCCTGAGAGGACCAAACTTAGATTGACAAGAAAGAAGTAATTTAAGGACATGCTATTGCACCAGCCTGATCCAGTAAAATCCTTCAATTAAGGACCAAGCTTGCCCAGCTTCTGTTTAACCAAATAGATTTGTAAGAACTTGGTGTTTCGCATTACTGGTCCTTTAGCTTACTTCACTATGAAGTTGTCAGGATGCCAACTGTTTCTGTTTTATGTCAATGCCATGCTCTGGTTAATCCAGATGAGGGACACAATTATGATTCCTTTAATATTAATGAAATTATCTGTTTGTCCAGTTTTAGAGAAAACTGGGTACACAGCACCCTGCTAAAACTTTCCTGTTTTAACTTGAGCCAGCAATGATCTGGTTTAGGCTCTTTTCAGCTCATGATAATTTTGAGGTCTCCGAAGAAGCATCAAATGCCTGGTTCTTATTTGTCTTAATACCTCTTTGGACAATACAAGGGATAATTTTTCTCAGCAGTGTAATGGATTCCAGTTTAAGTAAGAATCAACATGAGAGGTCTTGATACAAAATTTTAATTTGATCCTGTACAGAGTTCAAACTTAGTATCAAAGCTATAAAGATTTGCATGTCAATTTGGTTATGAATTTCCTCATGAGCTGCTGGACCATGCTTCACTTTAAACCATAACTCTGTAGACCTTGGTTTCATTTAAAGGGGAGAAAAAACCCAAATCCTTGAGAGGGGAGCTCTGAAACCAGTCTTTGAGCTTGTGTCTGCTATTAATGTAGTACACATTTTATTAGGACAAAACTTTATTAGACAAGCCAAGAGAAATTAAGCTGATCTGTTCTTCAAACTCCCCCACAGAAACTACTCACCTGATATCGCGCAGAAGATGAACGCAACTCAAAATTTCCAGGTCAAGCATCTACTTATCTCACAGGTAAGAGCAAAACTCCAAAGGATTCTTGGCGTTTGGGGAAAATGCAGGCTAGGTTCTGGAACTCTTGGCTTAGCTTCAAGTGTTAGTGCAAATATTGTATTAAGTAAGAAATGAAGCAGGGAAGTGTTTTTGGAGTTAGTGGTGGGTGGCAAGAAAAGGTAAGCTAGAGCAAAATGATAAATAATGTGTTAGTCTCTGAAAGAAGAGGTGTTGTCCTATTCCTGACACTTACACTGTCAAGAAGATGTTTTACTGATTTGACTTTCTGTGTTGAAGAACACACAACAGTTACTTAGTAAGTGGTTTTATAGGGAATCTCACCCATGTTACAATAAACTGAGCTCAAAGATAACATATCTTTTATGCTTTTACGCTTTTTGGATGATAACTGTGAAAAATTATCTAGTGAAGGTTAGCAAGGTGTACCTGTGACCATTTTCTCATGACCCCTGAGTGATAAAGTTTACTATCTTGGATCGTGATATGTTGTCAAATGACAGGTTTGCCTGTCTGGCCAACAAAAAGTAATTGAGGAGTGTTATAGTTTTACAATCCATGTTTCACCAAATTTGTAGCTTTTGAGCTGTTAGACCTGAACAAAATAGGTCAATGTTGACAGAATAAGGTTGGCTCTCATTTTTCTTCAGTTTTTGACTACTTCTGTGTGTGTGCCTTGTGCTTAAAAGCATCATAAAGGAAGCATGTAGTTTTCTGGAGGCATTGCTGTTATAACTTCACTTTGAGTTAAGATTTTTGATCTTATGGTGTAGTCTTTTTTTGTGGTTGCCATTCTAAAAATCTGTGCCTTGAATCCCAGATCTGCATGAATTTAAACAAGTAATTTGACAGACTCCTGTCAGTGGGGAATTGGGAAATCCCTACCAGCTGGAACTGCTTAATAGTGGAAGCTTTGCTGACCTTAGGTTAGCTGTCCACAAGCCATTTATTTTTGTAGGTATGGGGCCAAGATACGAAGCAGCAAAATTGTTTCTCTTGCTCTGTTTCTCACCCCCTTCCCATCAGTAGTGGATCCATTTACTGCACCCATGTTGTGTCCTGAAATATATGAGTAATTGCAAAAAAAAAAAACCAAAACAAACAAAAAACCCCACCCAACACAAAAACCCCAAACCCAAAACAAATATTGGTTTTCTGGTTGTTTAAAAAATACTCTTTTGGGCTTTGGGTCAGCAGTATCTGTGTAAATAGATCTTTATGACTGAGTTTCCCTGAAGCTGTTCAATACTCGCTGACTCTGTGGCTAGCTTGGTGATTTTTAGATAACTTCTTCCTCAGATACCTTCATCTGCATGAAATGTCTTATCTTGCCACTTTGAATTTGTATTAGTCTAATGATAAATGTGTAGCAAAGTATAAAAATCTAAGACAGGCTGGTTTATATCTGTTACGCTTTTCTGGGCAAGCTATGTCTAGAAAGAGGAAACATTAAAGAAAAAGGCTGCTTTGGCTGCAGAAGATTACTTATTTAAACTCCTGTAGGGGAAGAGACTTAACAGTGGCACCAAACACAAGATAAGCGTGTTACTTGGAAAAGGCTCTGTATGTGGTACTGTACCATCTAGTATATTGTGCAAGGTGCTCTGTTTTGAGTTATACTCTGACATTAGGTTTGGGGGCTTGACAGAGAATTGCAGGTGAGGAGGGAGAAGTGAGATTTTTACTTAGTGAACTGCCACTTCTCTGTACTTTAGGATATTCTCATGGATCTTAGAAGTATATTCTTCAGGAAGTCTACTTTGGTGTCCTTTCGTATGCTGCATTGGAACTCAATAGGCATATTTACTCTTTCAAGCCCTATTTGCATTTTATATGGTATAGAAGCCACCATTAGGAAAAAGTTTGTGATACCATGCTGGTGGCCAAAGGAAAGCTAATTATTCAGAACTTTCTGTAAAAAAAGATGAGATTTCTCAACTTTGGAGAAGTTTGGCTTCTACGGCTGGACTTGTATGAGAAGCCTTGTGTTTGGAAACATTTTAGAAGCATTCATTTCTTGCTGACTGGAAAACAAAGCCTTGCGTTAGTCAAATGCTTTGATACCTATGTGGTGGCTGTCTGCTTCAGGCAAACCATTTGGTAAATGGACTTCACTGTAACCCCAGAATAACACAAGTGCTGAAAAATCCTGCAGTTCCATGTACCAGAGAAAACAGATCTGTATTTGTGCTATAGCAGTAAGATATTTCATGATCAAATACAAAGGGGGAAAAACACTTTCATTTGAGGTATTGGATGAACTGAAAGACCCCAAGATGAAAATGTGTTTATCAAGTTAGATGTAGTGTAACTGTGGTAGTACAGCTGAGAGGAGACTGGTGTTCAATATGCATAAAACAGTAGAAAAGGTGTTAAATGAGCCGGACAAATTAGGAATGATGGAGCTAGTGTAGGGACCAAATGCTTCCTTTGCATGAAGTGCCTGAACTCCTTGGTACAGACTCTGTATAAATATGTTAAGGGCAAATGAAGCAATTACAATATCATAGAATTATGAACCAAGATTCCAAAGTAAATGAAGTGCTTAAATATATGCAAGAAATGAAAATATTGTTATATTAGCACTGGTCTTCTGCAGAGCACATACTAGACTGAAGCAGCTTTGTAAAGGAAAACATTTGTGGGAGAAAAATATGTAATGGACAAAGTTTAAGCTTATACCTGGTGCTTGAATGTTTTGGTGTGAAATAAATGAAAGCTATATTATTTAAAAAAAAATGCTTTATTGTATTAATCAGAAAAAAGTCCTTTCCTGTTTCATATTGGTATCCCATAAAAACCTTTTCCTTAAGTACACTTTTTCTAGCCTACAGTTATCATGGATTTTCTTAAATTAAAAAAACCCACAACCAACCAACAACGAAAAAAAAACCCAACTTGAAACAACTGTGGGATTTGCTAGTATATTATTTTGCCCTCAGGCAGGATCAATTTTACTTGTTATTCAAGACAGAAGTTTGTCTGGCTTCCCTTTAAAAAACCATTATGATAAAGACTAAGTCTTCCTGCTTTCATGTGTTCACATGTTTGACTATCTTTACCTCATATGTAGGAATTTAAGTCCATTATTTCTTGTCTTCTCTGTGTTGAATAATTAGCAAATCTTTGCAGCAGCATTTCCCATAGTGGAAGACTGTTACAGCATCTCCTCGAATGGGCTTTGTTTTGTAAAACAGCTTTGCTAAAGGCAGAAAGATATAGCACAAATAGAAAAATATAATTCAGGAGAGACAAAGATGATACTTGGAGCCAAACCCAAATGTCAGTGTAGAAACACTCACCCTGTTTGCTTCTCAAATATCTCCTTCTTGATGCAAGAGTCTTTCCTTTTAAATATCCCTTTAAAGGACAGGAATAATTTTGTGGCTTTGCAGCACTGCTCCTATTGTTACAGGGTACAGCTTCCTCCACAATGTGCGTGTAGTTTTTCAAAGTTTGTAGCAAGTGGCTTTTTGCTGTGGTCTGCATTGGACAGGATACAATCCTATGTGTATTTCACTTCCACATTATAGAGGGGAGGGACTAGATAAGTTGTTTCATGAACTACTCTGTCAAATAGCCTGAGAGACACCTAGCATCCCATAAGACTTCACACACTTGAATCTCATCTATCAAAGGAAAGTCTGATATTTTCTAGGATGCCACAATTTGTGGAAATGAATGAGCTTAATTAAGCTCATGGGAAGATCTCACAAATGGCTAGAGATAAATATCAAATGGGGTCAATACACTGTCATGAGACTTTTGGCTTGTTACTGGATGTTCCCATCCCTTTGGGATGGCCTAGAGGGCAAGGACTTCTGAGAAGATTGGGGTTGGCCATGATTAAAGCTATATTTAGAAACTTTTTTAATTGCATAGACTTCAGGCACATTAGAGCTGGCTGATTTTTTTTTTTTATGGAAGAGTTTTCTCTTAGAAAATGTAGTTTAGTGAAAATCGGAATGTTTCATGGGACTATGTCAATCTGACTAGCTTTTGACAGGAAGAGAGAAAATTAACTCAATTTTTCAGTAATATGAGAATGTGTCATTTGGACAATATATGCCTTATAGAACTATTTAACGTGTTTCATGTTGAAACTCAAAGCAGAATCAAAGTAAGCATACTAATCTATCAAGATGAGTTCAAGTATATAATTATTTTATCTATTACACAATTTGTTGACAATAATTGATATTAAAATTTTTTTATAATTTTTTGCTGAATGTCACTTCTCTAGAATGTTATTTGGGTCTTTTTATTCTAGGTTGGAACAAGAAAAATTAAAAATGCTGGAATTTCTTGCAAAATAGAAGTTCTGATCAACTTGAGGGATACTTAGCAGAATAAAAAACAAATACTGATATAAATGAAATCCATCAGTGGAAAAGGTATCGTCCAGTCCTGTGAGTCTGGAAAGAAAGTAGTAGGCCCAGATTATCTACAGGCTATATAGAAACATTGGAAAGTACTTACTGAACACAGAAAGTGACCAATCCGGTAGAAATCGGAGGGATGGGAAAAGATCTTGTAGGATCAAGGAGACTAGATGAAATAACTTGGAAATCCAACCTCGGGGAGAACCTGGCCTGCTGTTCCTGACGGATGGCTGGAAATCAAGAGTAGGCACAGAGACATGAGGAAATAACCATGCACAAAAGCAATATAACAGTCCTGGATGTACCCTAACGTTTTTCACATAGATAATATATGAAGAAATTCAAGAAGTTCCTCTTGAGTAAATTTAATTCCGGCACTTACAACTTGCCTCGTATCCCTTGCCAAGGCACACTGAAAAGTGTTCATTGGGGTGATGGGATCAGCTCCTGGATTTACGGTTGCAACTTGACAGCTACTACAGTGGGTTGATTGGCAACACATTTATTTGTACTTCACTGGGGAGAGGAAGGTGTTTGCTGCCTATCAGTTTTGAGTTCACTTTAAGCGGTATGTGAACTGCTTAAGACCTAAAAACCAAAACTAGTTCATAATTATAGTCCTAAATACAGAGTTAGAAAAGGAAAGTGTGAAAACATAATACAAGAGCTGAAAGTATCTTGTATTAGTTTCTTGTTTTAGCTTGTACTTGGGGTCTCCCCAGAGGTATTTATTACAAACAGCTAAGGATCTGCTTGCTAGTGCTTTTTCTTGAGAAGAATTCCACATCTAGGTTTGATTTCTAATTGGATTGGGTGGCTGCTTTTGAATTTGCATAGCATGTTTTTGTTTATTTGTGGTCTTGCTTCTAGCTGTTTGGTGCAAGGGAGAGTGCTAATGTGATATACCCAGGCTGGCTTGGAAGTGGCTCATGCTATTTCTGCACATGCTAAGTGCAAGGAAGACTCTGCAGAGTAGATGTTTCTGCCTATGTTTTTCTAGTAAATCAGCTGCATTGCAATTACAAATTTAGTTTAATATTGTGTAAGCTACCTATCAGAAGAGGTATTTTTAGCCTTATGGCTTATTTATGTGTTTCCCTTTCTCGGCAGCATGATTGTGTTGCATTCATGGCTTGAGTGTTTTCAAGTGACTTGCCAACACTGACTACTGCTATCAAGCATAGCTTGGGGCTCCAGAATCCTAACACAGTTCTCTAGTTCCTAGATCGCACTGTATAGTAGTGGCCACAGAAGTAATAGCGCGGAAATAAAATGTTCTTGTATAATAGTTAGCTTGCTTATTCACTACTTTCACAGCTTTTTGCTTTTGTGCAAACGGTAGAGTGTTCTGGTGGCTTTTCTTTTCTGAAACATGCAGGAAATGCAAACAAAACCTACTCTTGCAGGACGCTCCTTGATAATGAGTATGTACCAGTCATACACATAGCTGTGTCAGCAGTGGCAGATTGCAAACTCTGGTAGTTCCATTTGCAAATCTACCTCTCAAACTATGTTGCCCCTTCCCAGAGCAGTTCCAGGTTAGTAACCTTGCTTCTACTGCTACATCTGAGAGTGACAGAGCCTCAGCCAACGTTTCCTGTTCCTACCTTGGTAATTGAGTTCTTCATGCGTTTCACTGAGAAGCAGAACCGTACTCTGGACCCACAGGTTAAAATTCTTAAGTGATAAGTGATACTGTTGATAGAGGAATAATTGTTTTTTGCGTTACGTGGACATAGGAGTTTTTTTCTTGGTACATATTTCACTTCAAAAATACATGGGAAAATAATATACTACAACTTAATATATGCTACTGAGTCCCATCTTGGGGGATGAATATGTCATTCCATATACTGTAGCTAAACATAAATGAACTGTTATTAATGATTGCCATAATGTTTTCTAGCAGTTAGCTGGCTGTGATTCTAGGAATTTTTTTCCACTGTGTTTTGAAGGGTTAGGTTATTTAAACTTACTATCAAATAGAATCAGATCAAAGTGAGCTAATTTTTCTTAAACACTAATCATTTTAAGGCTATTGAACTAAATATAGAGGCAGTTCATTAAATCATTAAAACAGCCTGCAATAATGCTCACAAAGTCATTATAGTGCTATTCCCCAGCCGGAGAGGTGGTGTTGCCTTAAGCACAGTTTAATCAAATTAGATGGTGGGCTATGTCCTGGGGTTTCTCCTATTGATATTCATTAAAAATACATGATTTATCACTAATCTCTGTAAGGTATATCCTACTCCTCCAAATGAATTTTGTAAATGTCAGGGGGAAGAAAACAGAATAGTTTATTGTTATAAGAATTTAAGTGTGGTGTGATCACATTTACATTTATATACTATGTAATTTAGCAATAGATAACAATTTTAATGTGCCTTTAAAATTTTTGTCCTTAGTTAAAAAGTTAACAAAAATGGAAAACCCTCAGGAGTAGCCACTTTATATTTTAGTACTGTATAGGCATGTGAATTAGCTTTAGAATTAATTATTTCATAGATCATCATACAGTTTGCTCTTACAGTTTGTCTATAAAAGTTCACTGTTTAATTTCACATGTTACTTTTGGTACAATTTTCCATTATTTCTTTGGAACGCTTTAGTGTTGTAACTCCCCTTCCCCCTTCACTCTTTTGATTTTCTTTTAAATATTTTCTTGTTTTAAATTGGGAGGAAACATTAATGAGAAGACCACACACAAACAATCCCCCCTGTGCTGTTACCACTACTCCTTTTTAGTGATAATTTTTTCATTTATATAATGCTTTTAGTCCTGTAACACTCTACAAATGGGGTAGATTATGTCACCTAACACCTAAACGTGCAGCTGATTAATGGTGCAGAGTGAGGCTTGACCACACTTCAGACCAGGAAGAAACACATTTCTGATTACAATGGTAATTTGGAAACAGTACAATCTAAATACTCAAACTGGAATTTGTCTAAATTATCCTGACTTAAGTGCCCTGTATATTTACATCATTTTGGTATTGTTGTTGCTTACAAATCTTTAATAGTATTTGGAACCTCAGCTGAGCATTCCCAGTGATACCTCTGTTATTCTGAGAATTTCTGGGTATTGTGTTGGGTCGCTTCTGTTGCAGGAAAGAGCCACCTATGGAACTTAGTTACAGCTGCCTGCAGCACTTACCCAGAATCAGAGTTCATTAGGGTCAATTTAAACTGACACCCCCACCCCCCCAAAAAAAACCCCAAGCAACAAAAACCCAAACCAAACAACAACAAAAAAACCTATAAGATTTCTGGGGGATTTGGATCAAGTTCTCAGTGTCCTGAAAATTTTCTGTCAAAGCTCAGAGCTCTCTCAGTGCTGCTTAGCTTATGGGCTTTGCTATGCTGACACAGATTAGTAAGAAACTATTTACTTGATTGTTGAGTATTAATCATGTTACCACAGAATTGCCACTTCATTGAGACTGACTTGAATATAAAACATAATAGTTTTGTTGTAATTACTGAGGTGGTGTTGTAATTACTGAGATGTTCATATAACAATCCTTGCACTAGGAACTTCAGATGTGGTTTTAAAACACCGTCCCACTTGCATTTGTCAGATCTGCCAAAAGCTATTCTCAATTACACTGAGGTAAATTTGAACCGATTACTGTCACTGGCTCTGCTGCTGATTTACACTGGCATGTCTGAAAGAGCTTATTTCTGTACATTTTAGAAATTGAAAACATTCTTCAAGGTAAATAATTACTTTGCTGGACACTTGAATACAGGTGGCTTCAGTTTCATTGGGCTGTAGCTAAATGTAACTGTGATTCCAGTTGAAGCCAGTCTAAATTGGTGCCGTTGAAGTTCCACCCTGCCACCCTTACACTGGCACAGGAGTCTATCTCATGCTAAAATAAGCAGGTTCAAGAACCTAAACCTGCAGAAAAGTTTTTTTTGTTGTCAGCTGAATTCTTAACATGTTGTGGTTTAACTCCAGCCAGCAACTGAGTACCACACAGTTCCTTGCTCACTCCCCTCTCTGTGGGATGGGGAAGAGAATCAGAAGAGTAAAAGTGAGAAAACTCATGGGTGGAGATAAAGACAGTTTAATAGCTAACACACAAGCAAAGGAAAACAAAGGAACTCATTCAGTACTTCCCATTGACAAGCAGGTGTTCAGGCATTTCCAGGAAAGCATGTGTAACGGTTACTTGGGAAGACAAACTCCATCACTCTGAACATCCATCTCTTCCTTCTTCTCCCAGCTTTATATGCTAAGCATGACTTCATATGACATGGAATATCCTTTTGGTCAGCTGTCCTGGCTGTATGCCCTCCCAGCTTCCTGTGCATCCCCAGCCTACTTGCTGGTAGGGTGGCATGAAGAGCAGAAAAGGCCTTGACTCCGTGTAAGCACTGCTCAGCAATAACTAAAACATCCCTGCATTATCAACACTGTTTTCAGCACAAATCAAAAACATAGCGCCATACAAGCTACTATGAAGAAAAATAGCTCTATCCCAGCCAAAACCAGCATGGCTATCTTACTGTGGGATTTGATAACTGCAAGGGGAAGGACAGGGATGTACAACACAGTGAGGAGAAAGGTAGGTCAGAGCAGTGTTAGCTGAGAGGGGCTGGAAAGGTCACAGGACTGTAGTCAGAGTTGAACAGTAGTACTTTCGTTCATGATCTTATTTCCAATCGTGTGTAGGATTTCTTGTTTGGTTTTTTTCATGCTGAAGCAGCAGTTCTTAGGAACAGTGAGGTTTCTGAAAATCCGAGCTCTTGTTTCAAACTCTCTAGCCCTGCTGGTGTTGTGAAGGAAAGCTTGAAAATGTGTCTTAAACACAATGTCGCACCATTGACTAAGACTTCACGGAAGTTCAATAGGTAGAGTTCAAATAGAAAAGATACGCTCTTTTCTTAACTGGCTGCTGATGTTGTGCTCTTTAAACTAATCCCCTGATATTTTTGGAATGTGAGTTGTGACTTATTTTTTTAAAATGTCCTCGGCTGGCTGAAGTTAAGTAGAGGAAGTAACCACAGAGGTAGCCAAATGGCATTAAAGATTTCTGTCACTGTAGGCACAGCTCCTGCAGGGTGCAGTGTGTGTGTGAGCAGCTCTGGCTGCATGCAACCCCAGTGGAGCTTTAGTGTAGGTCTGGCAATCAGCCCACAAGCCTTAATCCTGCAAATATACATCACACGCTTAATTTTATACTCGTGAGAAGCCCAACCTAAATGAAATCCTATTAAAATTGTGGGTCTAGAGCTAATTAAACATCTGCCTTTCAGTAATTTTTATTATCTTAGCCAGATTACATATAGTGTATGGTAAGTACACATCTGTAGGATTGGTTCTACCAATTTTTTAGAAGACAATACATGAAATATTTGTGTTGGTTTTGCTGTAATAGATCGGCGTAATAAAGTGCTGATGAAAGACACCATCTAGTTTTAATTCTGTTTCAAAACTTTCGAAGCAAAGTGTGAGGCACAATAGGACAGCTGGCTATTATCCATAGGCTCCTCAGCTCCAAAGCCTTTAAGGTGAGAATGTGAACAAGACTGTGCCTTAATTATTGGCAACAACTAGCTTTGCTTTTCAAAGTAATAAATGGGGGTCCTTACAAAGTCTCTTCGTAAGTAGCTAAATGCATAATCCACCTGGGATATTGTTTTAAAATTCATTTCATCTTCAGTAATTTGATCAGAGAAAGAGTTGTATTGGTCATTTCTCTTGTGTAAGAACTGTGTCGCACCTAGGGGCAAGGAACATTTATTTTCATGATTAATACCTGTGAGTTTCCTGGCCTAATGAGAAAGTCCTAGATGTATTTGAAATGAAACTGCCATTTTTCCCACCCTTCTTTCAATTTATGTAAACACTTTGACTACAATCCTTCTCCATTTAGATGCAAAAATCCTGTGTTATCCACTGACACATTAGCAGTACTATTTGTTTGTAAATGTAGTTGCAATATTAAGGCATATGAGTTCTGAAACAAGTAATTTTAGTGGATACCTGTATGCATTTGGGGCTATTAATCTTTAAGAAGTGTAATAAGTTACACAGAATTGTGAAAATGAAAGTTAATGAAATATTTTGCCCTACTCTCCCTGGCACCCACCTAACCTTACCAAGAAATCTAGTGTTAAGTTTTGCATTGCTATAGCAGGTGTATCAGTCTTTTCACTGCAACCTCCTATTTGTTAAAGTTCAGTCTGAAATGTGTATGTACTGAAAAACAAATGGAGGGGAAAAAAAACCACCTTGGAAACAGTGCAGCTAGGCATATAATATCTTGTGTAATGCCTTGGCTCGAAAGTATTTTGAATGGATTTTAAACATCCTAATCTTTCCTCTGCCCCAGTATAAAGGCAGCATTAGTGTACTTTATAATCTCTCACTGCAGTGTCCCTTTGCCTCTTATGTTGACTCTTACCTCACATACTATAGCTTGTCTGCGTTAAATTGAAGATCCTTGGGGTGAAAGGCATGTCTTAATTCCCAAAACCCCTTATACACTTATGGCTTTGCATAAATACTGAAACATTTATGCTTTATTTGCTTGTGTGTTTGCACACTTGTTTTACTTCCCCTCTCCCCCTCCCACAAAATCATTCACTGAAAGTGCAACTTGTTGGCTTGTTGAGTGAGACAGAAGTGAAGGGAATGTGCTGGGGTGGAGGACACGGAGCCCTCATTATGATAACCAGGAAAAGGCTGAAGGATAGATTCACCTGTCGTTAGAGCTACCAGTTTGTTAAATATTTACCCTATGTTGCCCAGAAGCCCAAGTGGCTAGCCAGAACTCCACTGTGTTAGGCAATCAAAGAATACAGAACAATAAAATGTCTGACTCAAGATGAACTGGTAGCCTAAGCAGTGCTGCTATGTAATGTAGCAGTAGTTGATTTTTTTGATATTTTTTTGGGTTGTTTGATTTTGTATAGGCATGGTTTTATATGCTGCATTTGTGTTTTTGTCCTAGCTTCTGTGGTGGTGAACGTCGTCTTCGAAAATAAGAAGTTATTGTGGCCGGTCAGCAGGGATGCCCTGAGAGAGGTTTTGAAGAGCTAGCAGTGGCTCACCTTATTCAACTCACCTAGGTGTTAGTGTGATAATCTGTGTGTGACACTAGTAACGTCTAGTTACTTAGCTGTTTCTGTGCACATCAGAACATGCAGGAACGCAGGTCTGCAGAGAGCAAGAGCAAATTCAAAAACTAAGGGTCAGAATACCGTTGAGTAGCCTTGGATGGGATTATACAGCATGGGTCAGTGCCTTGTAGAAAGAGTTGAGCTAATTTTGAGTAGCTCGTGTAGCCAGCAGAAGACAATCTGTGTGTGTTCCTCAGTTGACAGGCACTCAGTGAGAAGCAGGCTGTGACAATGCAGGTGTATTTTCATCTCAGATAGTGGCATCCTGCTGGGCAGTATACATCTCTTGTCTGGGCTGAAGTTAGTTGGCTCCCGTTTGTGGCAAATGCCATTAACTTTAAGATGTTGAGCCTGGTTAAACAAAGCAAGTGTTATATTAAAACGTAATTGAGCTAAATCACTCCAGTGCAAGCTATATCTTACAAGATGTACCATATCTATCATGGATGTCTATCAGCAGAGCTATTTCGGCATAGCTATGCCAGTATGAAAGCAATGCTGGTGGAGACAGCGCCCCTTGTTTTCACTTCAGATGCTGCTGTTACAACTCATTTGAAGGCTTAATTTTTCCCTGTGCAGAAGTGCGCAACCACTTTAAAGGCTGTGGTTGTTTACACTTACTGTATCCCTAAAGAAGGATAGAGCAGCAGAAAGAAGCAGAAGCTTTATTTTACCAGAGAAGAGGAAGTAGTAATCTTGGGAGGGTCTCTGAGGACTTTTGCCATGAGGTCAAGACCTGAGGCTGGAAGTTTTAGGGTAGGGTGGAGTTCCCCTCTTGTCTCAGCATGTGAAACCTGCTTCTTGTGACCCATCATGTAAGCACAGTTTGCTACTTCCTTTTTTCCCCTATAAAAAGCTTCTGCAAATAGAATAAAACATTCTTTCATGATGATGCAAAAAGCGTAAGTATTTAACAAATGTACTGGTACTTTTGGCAACTTGTGTGGCAGATTTACACCCACCCCCCACCCCCAAAAAAAAGTGGTGTTTCTACTAATTACATGATGATTACTTTCCAGCAGGATAAATTAGCCCCTGCTGAGCTCCAGGCTACCCCAGCTAGTCTGTTACCTATGCCTGAATTCAGTACTTTAAAGCTTACTTTAATATTTCTTTCACAAGTAATACCTGTGTCTGAAAACTCCTAGACATGACCATAGACATGAAATTTCAGTAGAATGCCTGCCTTCTGGGCAAGTATGAATCACTTCCTTTCTGCTGTATTTATCTGAGATAAAAAGTAAACATGCTTACAGAACTTTCTTATCCTATTTCCATAAGGGTTGTAATATCGTGTGTGTATACATCTGAATGCATAAACATATAAAGCAAGTTCAGCTTTTTTTAAAGCATTTGTTTGTTTAATTGGTAAATTGAATATTTCCCTGAGCTTGATATTGTCCTGACTTTATTCTCCTGGGGATTTTGAAAGAGCATCCATGAGCTTACTGGCTCATAGGGGTTTTTGTTCCATGAATTCAGCTGGAACAAGTACTTTATCCCTTTCCACGTTCATGTGTGCATCTGATATATATGATGTGTGTGAACATATTTGCCATTTCAGTGAGGAAGATGCAACCATAGCCATGCTATGTGAATGAAACTTATCTGTTCAAAGTACTACTTAAGAGTGCATGATTTGGCAAAGGAAATAATTTTATTGTAACAGTGGTATCTGATTTTAGTTCTGGTTGCTGTCTTTTCAGACTAGGTAGGCTTTGGCTGTTGCACGTTTTTGTTCGCCTCTCTTCCATCCATTGTTCTTTCTGCCACTAGTTATTGGGAGACGAGCACTAGGACTGATCTGCATCTAGTGAGAAATAGTACTGGGCTGCTCTCAGTACCTTCCCAGATGTTTCCCAGGCTGGAAGGACTTGTCTATCATTGTTCATAACTTCAGAGCTTATGAATTTGGTTTGACCTTTTGACTGTGTGGGGTATGGTGACACTCTGATGAAGCTGAATTCTCTTTTCTTGGTAACTGAAAATTTATTTTCTGAATCTACACCATTTGGGACACTATACATACAGAATTTTTTTTTTATGGTGACCGTTGTGGTAGTGAAAGACTACCTGTCTATTTCTCCAAAGTCATTGTAGTAATTTACAATAACGATGACATTTAAATACAATGGGGTCAGTAGTTCCATTTTTGTTTTACTTCATGGTCTCTTAGTCTTGTCTATTCTCAGCTACGTGTTGTTGCTTTGCTTGCACTTCCTTATGTGTCTCATCTTTACTCGTCATGATGGTGATATCATTTGAACATACTTGGCCAGTATACAGCTTCTCTTACTTTCCACACTCAGGCCTCCACTCCAGAACAGTAGAAAGGGAAGGATTCCTTTTTTTAATGACCTGTGCCTCATGATTTGGCTGCCTTTTATGTATGACTTCATGCCTGCTAAATTCACACAGTATTTATCCTGTTCTTGGGACACACATTGAGTTAGTCTTTCTTTTTGAGTAGCTATCCTGAGAGAAAGATGGATCTGAACACTTGTAAAACCTGTCCTTATAGGGTTTGCTCTCATGTTCTTTCCATCCTAGCCTTGAGAGTAGCATACAAAGCATCCTAAGCCTGTTACTGTGTCATTTCTACTTTCTATATTTGTTTGAAGAGCTTGTTTAGGTACTGTATCTTCATGCTGCCACACTGCTGTCAGAAGCAAAGTATGATCATCTTATTAATTTCTTTTATTGCCTGTATTTTAAAACTATAACATAGTAATTTTTGTATCACATGGGGAAAGTATTTTGGGTGCCTGTTTTCATTTAATTGTATGTAATGGGGATGGAAAAATAAGTGCTTGTGTATTGAACTGGAGATGAGTTATACTGACCTGCCACAACCGTGCATAGAAGCCTGCTGAGTCCAGGCTGTAAGCTTCTAAAAGTGAAATTTTGCAACTTCTGGTTCCTTTTTCCACTTCTGGACTACAGGTAGCCAAATTTTCCCATTCAAGCAGTCCTGCAGGTGTTGCCTATTCTATTTGGATGGATGCTTTTTCTGACATCAGTTCTGTCCCGCTCTTGGGAATAAGAGCCTACACTTTGCTTCACTGAACATCCCTTTTTCACATGGCAGCGTCCTGAGGTTGGTCTCCTTGTTCACCAACTCCTTAGGAAGGCTGTGCTGCCCTGAATTAACAATGTCTGTATCACAGGGTTTTTTTGTCTGTTGTTCATGCCAGTAGTTCATCTGTATCTGAGAGGCTCAAAAGAAATGGTGTCAACAAATTCTAATAACCTCTGACCCCAGCTGCATTTTTAGCTGTGGTATCTTCTGAGTTGCTTTTCAGGTTAAGCTTGTACCTCCTGCAATAAAAGTAAGGATGGGCTGTGTGTAGTTTTGCAGCTGTTTCCAGTTTCAACTTGTTTAACTTTATTGTGTTGGTGCTTTCTAGCAAACACCTGAAGATACAGCTGTGCTCTGCCACCTCTTCTGCCACGCTGTCTCCTGTGCCCATACACCAGAACATCATCAATTTTGGTACTGAATCTTGCTTTTGCTGATGACATTGACATTACTATTCCTTTGTGGCAGGTTGGGTCCCAGGTAGCATTCTTTGCCATCTGTGTCCACCTGCTAGTGTTCACCATGCAGTGAGGTAACTGTTACTCTTCCACAATAACTTGTGCCCATATCTGTCTTTGGCAATGAGTACTGAGACTATGCTTGCTCCTGCCAAGTCAGGTAGTATTTCTTGATGAATGCTTTTCAATGGCTTTGCAAAATTTCTGTGTCTATGCAAAAGTACGATTTAGCTAGCTTTTTAAGTCTCATGCTGCTTATCTACCTTGTGGGCTCTGTGACTTTAGCAATGATGCCTTCTTTAACAATCATTTTATTGCTCCCATTAATCTTCCTCTGATGTGTTGGTGAAGCAGGTTCTGTATTGGCTAGATTATTCTAGTTGTTTTCAGGTGTAACATGCTTGGAAAACATGAAAGTATTTCGGAAACATCTTGGTAATTTCAGAAGGATGTCAGTTCTTTCTGAGCTTGGGGTGTCCTTGAGTGTGTGGATGTGTATAGCTGGTGGTGTTTTCAAAGATGCTTATATTCCACTTATACTTGCAGAAACATGGCTGATCTGTTCCCTAGACCCTTTAGGGACCTAAACTTTGACCTGCACGAGCCCTTTACTGCTGGCCTAGTCATGGGCTTCCCTTCTAACTGTGTATAGTTTTAGTTATACAATGTGGAAATGGGACTTAAGAGAAGCTGAGCGAACTACCCAAAACACCAGGTACTCTGATTAAGGTGTTCAGCTGAGGTACAGGGGACTGAAGTTTGTATGTCTGATCAAACTGAGAAGATCAGGAATCTGAATTTGCTAGGGGAGTACTTGAACCAGTAGGTAGCTGACTACTCCAGCGGCTGTCCCTTACTGTCTTTTTTCTTGTATGAGGAAACTGGTCTGATGCTGGACAGAAACTCTTGCTTGATGCTATTGATTGTGGGGACCATCTTTGTGTAGAGATAGACAAGATGCTAAAATGCCACCAATGCCTATACACTTCATGCCTGGCTGGTTTAGGAGACTGGTTCTGGAGCCTTCCCTGTTCAGGTGTGCCTCTGCTTGTGGAACAGCTTGCATCTAGGCAGCTGCATGTTTTTGGGTGCTACAATGCTGAACATTGCGAAATCGGAAGGCTTTGAAGAATTTATAGATGAGGAAAGACTTTTCCAAGATGAGTGCTGCTGCATTCATGACTTCACTTGTTTAGGTGGAACAGTGGCTTCCATGCCACTGTTTTTTAACTAGGTATTCCTTCTCCTTAGTCTGCTTGCAGATTGAATGGTATGGTCATTGTACTGCTGCGACATTTCAATTTTGCTTTTCTGGATGCAGTGTTGCTTTCTTCTTTTGCGTAATGCTGAGGAAGTTCTTGTAACTTAGCACTTTCACTGATGACCTATGAACAACTGGGTGTCGCTTTCTTATCATGCACTGTTGCTTTGTTCTTGACTGCCACACCACTCCAGGCTTTACAAACCACTTAAACTTGTTCTTTTGCACTGTGCTGATATTGCACGTGCCCAAAAGCTAAAAACAGTTGTTTTAAGAGTTTAAGAAAACTAAGGCTTCCAAAAGGAGAAAAAGCCAGAGTCAAAACTACTTGAAAAACTTTAATTCAGGCCTCTTGTTAGTAACAAGCATGATGCAACCTTTAATTAAAAGGTTATGTGTTTTTGGGTCCTCCTTGCTGTTGCACCTACCTAATTCCTTCCTACAGGTTGGTAAAAGATACACAATTATAACTTTGTAAAAATATATAAATGCTTTAACTTTGCTGTGCTGTTACAAGTTGCTTAACGTAACAGAGTAATTCTGTGGTAAATTCAGGATAGTAACCTGTTTTCAGGCCAGCATTAATTGGCCTTAGTCAAGTGAAAGGATTGAAGAACTTTAAGCTTTGAAACCATGCTTTGCTTCCACAGCTCATGAATAAAAGAAATCTGATGGTGGGGATAGAATAGTATGTGGTCATGTAATTAAAGACACTTTCATAATGCCCCAAAGGGCCAAACTCAAGGAATTGCTGGTAATCTTCATCTTAAGAAAACTTAACCTTTTAAAGCTTGAAGATGGCAAAATCTTGTATGTTTTCATGAATAATTTCCTATGTTTTGAAGATGACAGAAGGCAGACTCTTTAGGTCTGCCTTATGGATAGTCACTATTTGAATGAATGCAATAATTGAAAGCTGCAGCAAACTGTCTGACAGCCTGGAAGCAGAATGGGATGCTCTGTTTACAGGAGTTCTATAGATACTTTCTGACACTACAAGTAAGGCTTAAAGGTATTGAAGTCCATTCCAAAGTCCAGGTGGAAAGTGTGCAGGTACTCCCTCACCCAAAGAAAGGATGCTGACCAGAGGTGCAGGATACAGTGATTGTTTCCTGTGTGAGAAGAGTGATCAGTATGTGTAGGCAGCGTCTTCCATAACTGGGAAGAACTCTGTTCAAGTGTTTGCCTACCTGATTTTCTGGTGCGAGTATCATTCTTCAGTGGGAACACTGAGAAGAAGAGCTCTTTGTGGATTTTAATCTGCAATTGGGATCTCTCAAGCCAGTGGTTAAAAAATGAAGACAATTGGTTTGCAACCTGAATTCAATTATGTTTCTTTTATCTAGATACATCAGATTCAGTATGCCATATCAGTATGACAAAAAAGGGAAGTAAATTATCATGGACCTTAAAACTATTGTTGGGAAAGGAAAAGATTTGTAGATGCTAGTTAACATACTTTGACAACTGTTTGCCAAAGCCATTCATTATATCTGCCTCTGCATTAGAAAGGGCACAATATTTCATTTTCCATTTCCTTTCACAAATAGAAAATTAATTGCATTGACTTGCAGAAAGTGCAGATATAACTCGTTATGTATTGTTAAGGCTGTCTGTGATAAATTTATCAAGCTTATACAAAAAGTACTCTGAAATCACAATGGATCCATCTTAATTAACATTCTTTAAGTGACAGGTACACCTGTTTGGAAATGGGAGGTAAAAGCAGGCAGATTTTCCAGAAGCACAGTAATAGGGGTCTCTGGTTATAGAGGAAGCTGGAAAATAGAAACTATACTTTGATTTGAGCCCTGTTATTACCTTTCAAAAAATCAAATTCAAAGTCCTGTTTTATAAATGAATTATTCCAGTGTATCTGTAAAAAAAAAAAAAAAAAAGATACAGGACTGTTATGTCCACGAGATAAGTTATCTCGCTGTTGACTAGTGATGTAATCAAGCAGTTAATGGGTTCACCTTCACCCCATATAAAGTCCATCTCTGTAATAGTTATGTCATATTCTGTTTATAGAACTCTCTAGCCATAAAACTATAATTGTTATCCATCCTTTGTGATATTTGCTGATACAGCTTATCTCTGCTGGTGCCATGCTGTGCACTGGAGTGGTACTGTGGAGATAGTCCTTAATGACAGTAGAAAGCAAAAGATGAACAGAAAGGGTGACATGGTGTACAAAAAGACAGCAAACAGGAGAAGGTCAGTGACACATGGACCTGTTACTGCCATGTGTGTTGAGTTGCTCTTGGCAAGAATATAGCACAAGACAGAAAGGTAAGGAAGAAAATGGAAAGTACTGCACTTGAGGGCAGCTAGTGGATACCTGAACACTGAGAAGAGTTTTCAACAAGCTTGTATTTCACTCTGGTTTCCTCTGGATTTGGGTTGCATCCTGGCCATAGACTTCATGGTGAAGAGGGCTTATCAACTGGCAGCCAGAGGCTCTTTCAGACTGAGGCCTTACATGGCTTCTTCCCCAGGACTGAACAAGGTCTGGGTGAAGGGAAAGCATGGTGAGCACCAGAGTGTCCATCACTGTTAACCTATGGTAAAACACTCTCCATTAAGACAGGCTTGATAAGTAGTTTAAGGTCCACAGTTGTTAAATTCTGACTTAGTTGTTATACTGTTATCTGCAGTCTCAGTTGCTACTCGAGCACTAGAAAAGGTTTCAGAGACTGTCTACTTTTTAGAGTTACCTGTTACAGGCCTCACTTTAGCTGTTAAGTTATAAACAGTTTTAAAATTCTGCTTTTCCCATGTGCTTTTCAGGTACCATTCTCTGACCTACATTTCGCTCCTTCCTGCACTCCTTTCTCCCACATCTCTGACTTTTTGGAGTGCTGAGATCAGCCCTTTATTTTTGCCAGTACTTTTTAGGATTTAAATTCGAACAACAGAAAATAGAACTCAGTTTAATGCAGTTTTTTTTCTATTTTTCTTGATGTGTTTGCCAAGAAACTCAATTAAACTTTCAAAGGAAAGCACCCTGCAAAAGTCAATATCGGCCTATTTTCGTAGTTAGTTCAAATAGTTCCAGAGTTTCTTGAGATTTTCTGCTAAGCTATGCAGATATGAAACATTCCTCCCTCAGTCTGAGCATGTACAGACTCTCAGTGGTGGAGCATGATGAAATTTGTGTGGTGCACAGTAACTCATTCCAGTCACAAATGTCATTAACAGCAAAAGTATGTTAAAATTTTCACAAGACAAGCCTCAAACAGTTCAAATTTTAAAGCGTAGATGTTTTGTATTTCTGAAATGGCATCTGTTTTACTTTGTTCCTCAGATTCTCATTGGTTTAATAATGCAGGGATCTGTCTAAATTGGTGAGTCAGAAGTGATGCGGTGCAGAATGCCTAGTTGTACTTCTTTTTTTGATCTGTAGGCTAATGTGTAAATGTAAAACTATTCTTTCAGTCTGCAATGGCACTGTCACTGATGTCAATGGAAGGAGTTCACAAAGACTAATTGTCTTAGTGCACTATTTTAGTCATAATCCTATTTCCTCTCTGTTTAGAGCCTTGTTGCAGCCCTGTTCTGTAGGAAAACATGTCCTTTTTTAGGACCACTGAATATTTCCCATCCTTTCTGCTGCTTCTTTTCTTTCTTTCCCTGCAGCAGCTCCAAATCCTACTTTTTGCTATTCACTGCTTTCCCATTTTATCTGTTAAAATGCTCTCAGCAGAACAGCTGATGCTGACCTCTTATGTGCCATTGTTATGCTTTGGTGCTAACATCCCAAGGTAGGTGAGAGAGTTTTCATTTCTTGGTTGTTATTTGAGATTCTAACTCGGGTAGTTTTCACTGCCTTGGTTAAAACTCTGGGCATGAACTGAAGGTTCTCTTTTACAGTCAAACAACAAAAAAATGTTCAGAAACCATAGAATTGGGATATGCTGTTCAGGCTCAAAAAATACACCAAGTAGGAAGAATGGAGCTCCTGCCTTTGAATTTAGCACATCAGTGATGTGTAGGCTTAGACTTATGATGTATCAGCCTTATTATTCTCCTGCACTCTTCAGTAGTGGTCATGTTACTACTTTTTTGATTTTATTGATAGAAGAGGTTGAAGTTTAGTTGCATGTGACTTTGACCTCTGCTAGGGTTGTTCCTAGATTAGATTAGACATTAGGTTTGTCATCTTTTTATTCCGTGCTTCTCCTCCTGGCTCCACATATTTGGGTTTACTGACTGCCCACCTCTTTGAGATCAATTTCAAATCTACCACATTCAGCAAAGACAAACCTGTGGCTGATTCTGTGTCGTAGGAACAGTTGCCCCCTTTCAGTCAACCATTACCCAGAATTTTCTGGGATATACATCCCTGTCTATTCCAAAATGCTCAACCCTTTTCCTTTCAGCTACTTAGAAGACAGTGGAAGGTGAATGGAAAAAAGAAACGTGAGATCCATGAGGAGTTGAATATTTTTGTCCGATGTTGTGGAGCTGCTTCTGCATACTGGTTTTCGAAATCAGTTTCCCAAATCTTTGGCTTAAACCTTTGCTTACCTCCAAAAAACAAGTTTTCAATGTCATTACATTATGATAAATCTGAATACTTGTTTCTAGTGTCCAGCTTTCAAAACCGTGATTCTTCATAATGAATATTTAGAAAACAGAAGAATGACCTGCTCGAGTAGTATGTATGTCTCTGGCCTTTGTTGCTTGCATTTGTAGATGAGAAATATGGGTTTGGGTCATAGGTATTAGATGCAACGATACAAGGCTAAGTTTATTAATAGAATTGGTATGTATCATACAACAAGGTGAGCTTGCGTAAGCCACGATGCAGTATAGTGCATGAAACATCTAGATAACCTTAAGCAATGGACTTACTTCAATTAGATCCTTATCAGAGTTACGCTAGTCCATTTAAGGAGCAGAAACAACAGCATGTAACTCCTGTGACATAGCTTTCACAAACTGAATAATTCATAATTAATATTATGCAGAATTCTAAGAAGTAGCACAGTGCACAGATACTCTCTAGTCTCTTCTGTGCGTGAAATACTCAATACTTACAGTGAAGCTTTAATGACTGGCCCATATCCCACAAAAGTTTAAGTGAAACTGAAGAAATTTTGAAGACATTTCAGAGGAATTGTGAATGCTAATTAACTACCTACAGCATAAAATAGGTTGCTTAATTAAGATTTTGTTTTCTCATTTTAAATGAGAAAAAATGTTAACTCATTTTGAAGATGTTATCTTAGGCTGGTGTGCATGTATGAATGTGTACGATGGCATGAAAGCTTAATCTTGTACTTAGTGTGATTTTTTTTTTTTTCTTTTATCCAAATAATTTAACAGGTACGAACCTTGATGAGGAGGTAAAATGTTGGTGCAAAAGTGTCCTGTTCCCACATGGTCCATCCTTATTCCCTCATAGTAATAGCTGAAAGGGATTCATGTCCCTGAGCAGTGCAAAGCCATTGAGAGGTTCCCTCTGTGCTGGCCAAAGGCAATACTTGCCCCCACCTGCTGATCACCACTGGGGTGGCTGACAGAGCTGTAGAGGCAGCAGAGGCATCAGCACCATCAGTCTCATCCGCTTCAAGCAAAAGTAGCCAGTTTAGCTTAACCAGTTCAAACAGCTGGCTTGAACTCACCCAGCTGATTTTTTTTGTTGTCTGACATGCATTAGAAAGTGAAGGTCTGATCTCTTCTGCTAGCAGAAGAGTGGATGGGGAGGAACAGGTCACAGCAGCACTGTCCC
This sequence comes from Charadrius vociferus, assembly GCF_000708025.1. Lineage (NCBI taxonomy): Eukaryota > Metazoa > Chordata > Aves > Charadriiformes > Charadriidae > Charadrius > Charadrius vociferus. Next base: position 4,234,385 of record NW_009648550.1, on the reverse strand, counting down.
CAGTTGGACTGTGAAAAATTTGTCTATCAATGGCCTAACTGTTTCCACAGGGTCTTTTGTGATACAATTAAAGCCCTACCTGTTGTGTGTGGACATGGCTGAATACAGAAATAATCTGCATCAGTCATAGCCACTTCTGTAGGGAGAAAGTTATTTCTGCACTGGACAGCTGTACTATTAAAAAAAGTGAGAGCTCGCTTCCTCTTACTCTGAATCTAACTATTCCTTCCCACCCCCTGCAACTAACTGGTTCAAGCTGGTTTTGAGTAGATTATTTGCAGATTCCCTACATTAATTCCTTTCTCTTCTGTGGTTAGCTTTCAACTTTACAAATAGCATTGAGAAACAAGCCATCATAGAAATAGAGGGGCTCAGGGATTTCTTTCTGATGTCCTGGTATGTTCCAAGTCAGCTTAATACAGGATATACAGAGAACAGAGGAGGCCACCAGGCTATGTATTTTTGCAGTGAGGGAGGAGATGAGATGTCTCAAAACACTTTCCCTTCTGAAGACAGCAGGAGTGTGCAAGGAGCTTCTAGTTTTGGAAATGATCAGCCCACCATGATCTGCTTCCCTCTAGAGACGACCAGAATGAAGGGGAGACTGGTGAAAATTTACTTATCCCAAAGGACAGAGCGAGCTCCCTCTGTTTCACAACCCATCATGATTCACCCAGCCATGTTTGCTTTCTTCTGTTTCATAGAATGGATGTTTCACTCTGAACTGTGTTCAAAGCAACTATATTCAATGGGATTGATTATTTGTAAAAGCTATTTTCTATTCCACAGCTAAAGCTCCGAATGTCAGAAAGTTACTTCTCCTTCATTTTGGAAAGGCTACCTCTTTTTCTGGCAGGAAACAAAAGCTTATGGTACTGAACATATTTCTTGGAACCTCAACTCTATAAATAACTCTTCTGTAGAGCACCTAAACCACACCAAAATACCAGGTCTAATATAAGCCACGGAGGAAGCTTATCCAGACCTACTTACTGACATTTGTGTCAATGCTCAGTGTGCTTCACTCCACAACATATCAGTGGAGAAGCCGTGTACTTGTAAGTGTGGCATGATTGCACAGTCTTAACATTGCTGTGTCTGCAGCAGGACTGGAGTTGTATATCTGAACCTGGGTTCAGAGAGGAGTTTTAATATTTCTAGGTATGTACTTCTGCTAAAGTTATACCAGAAGGTGGAATAAGACACAGTATTAGTATGCTGGACCAAAGGAAAAAATATACCTCTATCAGTGTACACCAGCCATCAGGATAAAGGAAGTTGAGTTCCATTTGGTGCATACAGCAGCATCCTGTTGTGGAGAGAAGTGGTGACCACACTTCCCCGCCTTTTGGGCTAGCTGCCTTCAGATATTTTCTATCAGAATCCATCTTCAAAATGCCTCTTGTCTTCTAGCCCCCTCTGAAGTCTCCTTTGTGTTCAGGTTAGTTATTCTTCACAAAGTTCTCTGAATTTCAGGAAAAAACCCAGGGGATAATTGGCAACCCACTGGAACTGAGGAAAGCTGAAATCATGACTTTGCAATCTATTTTTCAGAAACTAACTAACTTTAAGGATTTATTCACTGCTACTGTCTGTGTCTGGAACTTAATCCAGTAGGCATAAGTGACATACAAGCAATGCAGAAAAGGTTGTACCTGAAGTGCATTTTTTCTTCTTTCCTCTTTTAAAAATAGTTGCTGTAACTGAGATTTTTCAAAATCACTTATCCCATTTTGGGGTCACCTTAGATGTTTTTGGTGTCCAGATGTATTTTTCTTTAAAAGCTTAATTTTTCACAAGATAGATGCTTAGCACAGTGTTTTTTTCTTAGGTCAGATAAATTGTTTATCACTGTGTTCAGTTGCTCGTTTTGCTTTATGTGCTATGTCTAAACTTTGTGTAATACGGATTGATTGTACCTAAATAGTCAATAACTTCTTCATTATTAGCTTCATTATCAGTTTCTTGTGGATGTCACAAAAACAAGTCCTGTATCATCTTGTGGAGGAAGAACAGGACTTCACAGATCGGTTTATGGAGGGGGCAAAGGTGAAGGACGACCTTCTGGGCATGTGGCTGGCTCTGTGTGATACTGATGACTGCTTAGTAGCAGAACTGAGGGTGTTGGGGCTGTATGGTAAGAAACAAGGATGAATAAGTGGGGAGGGGAAGCTGGAAGCTCAGAACAAGGTGTTTGAAGATGATGTGATGAAACAGTGGGGAATGTTAGAGGAATTCGAAGTGCAGAGTGAAATGACTGGGGTAAAAGGCAAGGAGCATTACCTTCGTAATCTGCGTGGGGTGGAAAGGATCAAGAAGAGCCTGAAGGGAAAAGGTGGGCAGAAAGAAGGCTTATTGTGACATGCTACCTGGAAATACGTGATGAGTATTTTATTCTCTGAAACCGATTACCTTAGAGGCTAAAAGGATGGGACTCGCTTGACTAAATGTGGACACCTGCCTTATAGGTATTGATAACTTGGCTTGGTATCTAATTTCCCTTTGTAGTAAATGGGGGGAGGGGGGAATACTTCTAGAGCATGCTATGTTTTCTCTTCAATTAGGTTGAGTTACATTTCCAAGAGGCTTTTTTTCTTGGTCTCTAAACTAGACAGTGGCTTGGAGGTGGGTGGGCTACTTACATATATATACACCCATAAACACGTGTGTATTATACACACTTATATGAATATTTGAAGTGTGGTGAGATGAAACCCTCAATCGTACCTGTGAAAAGAAGGCAGTATGAGTCCTGTGATAATGTTTGCTCTAGCACCTTTGTGCCCTGGCTGCAACTCAGAATGTCAGCATGGGCAGAGTACTTGTGCCATGTCTGCCAATAGCACTGGGTGTACACTGTTTGGGTTTTAATGCCAGAGTAATGTATTTCAGGGCTTATTAGCCACTGTCATAAATGGATTTGGTTTCTGAGGGCAGGGCCTTGCAGAACTACCACAGTTTTGTAGGTTTTTAAAGTTTCTCTTTATCCAGCAGGTCCTGTTACACACCAAAGGTCCTGTAAATTGCTAGTCAATTTATGGTACCAGGTTGTTTTGTTTAGTAGTGGTTAAATGTAAGCTGAGTTCTTCTGAAAATAGGCTAACAATACAAAGGTTACCTAGCACTTTTAAATAGATGGCTACTCAGACCCAAATTTCACTAGAAGCCTGCAGTGTACCTAAAAATTAGGAAGCAAGTGTCTTCAGTTCATAAAACTGAAACTGGAGGAACACAGCACTGTGGTGACTGTAATATATGACTGTATTGTGTAATAACTATAATAGTGACAGTATCTGAAAGTGTAACCTTTAATTACTCTGCCTGTTTCTCCAAACTCTTTAAGAAGGAAAAATAACACCTATTTCACACATGTTGTGAAAATTAAATTTCCCAAGTGACGAGCATAGGAATGTCTCTACAATGTCAAACCAAACTCCCTTCTAACTCAATATTTTATCTCCAAGGGTGACCAATAGCAGATGCATAAGGGAGAAAAGATAAAATGTGGCAAGCAGAGTGACACTATGGATTATAATTTTCTCCTTTCAGCAGTCTGCAGATTAGAAATTTCCCGAGTCTGAGGTTGCATTCAAAGCATTTTACAGTAGCCTAGAATGATTCTTTCTCTTATTAAAGCAAATAAATGCATTAATATTGTTTTTGTGCTCTGGCATCCAGGCCTTCCTGTTCAGTTAGGTGTTATGTGCAGTGCATTCCAGTTGATTTAGGGGCCTAATACCCATTTTCAAAAGCTATATAAGAAACCAGGTCTTTTGAGAATCACTGGCTATTGTTAATAATGGGCGTTGAGTTAGGAAGTGATCTTTGGAAAAATGTTGCCAGAATCTTTGCAGGGTTTTGGAAATGAAGGTATTGAATCAACCTGAACCTTTCAAAATTAAAATAAAGTCAGTAGAAATGGGATATTTTTAACTCAGTTATCCAGGAGTTAAGTAGAGAATTTGCTGCGTGACACTAGCGAGCTGATGATGGGTGAGTAAATTCTCAACTCTTTTGATGCAGGAGGTGTTTGCAAGTGTCACCTTACAGAGCTTTCTTATCAAAATCTGCAACAAATCTTTGACCTGGAAGAAAGTGTCCTGCTGCTATCTCCAAGAGAGCAGTAATGGGGGGAGTGGGGAGACATGATGACACTACACACACAACAACAATCTCATGGAAGAAATTACATAACTGGCTGGCTTGCGATATCAGGACCTCCTGTTTCCAAAGAAAAAAGTGCAGGCAATAAGGACATGTTAGCAGCACACACATCTTGCATGAGCCAAGTTACTGGCCATGCCAAAGTTAGCAGTATCCTGATTGCTGATCAAACTCTGACTTATCTGTCCTATATAGAAGACAGGTTGGGTATTTTTTTTTTGCCACAGGGGACAACCAACAGACTACCTTAGCGAGTATAACAGATATCAGATAGTCTCTCCAGCAACTTGACCTGAGCATACTTTTCTGTTTGTTATTTTTTTTTTTTTCCCCTGATCATCACTGCCACTGGTAGTAGATATTTGTGAAATGCTTGCGTGTTGGAGTACTCTAGTACCCCTCTTAGATGGGGTGTAAGCAAATGGAAACCTGTATCCCCCGTGGCTGATGCACAAGAACATAGTACTGTAGAAGACTTGTATATCAGCCAAAACTCTGGCCTGCTGTACCTCTACCTCTGTTGTAGACAGAAACATTAGTTTCTTTAACTTTTGTAGGTGACTCTTGTCTAAGGGGGGGGGGGGGTGGGGGTAGGATGGGACAACAGGATCCCTGCTGTTTCCCCTTTTTCTACTGACTTCTCTCCTAGCACTTGCTAAAAGTAGCGCTGAAATCAGTCCAGGTCCCTCAACTTCTCCCGAGGGAGGATGTGGAGAGAGGTGAAAGTATCTACCACAAATACATAATTTTCTTTTCACTTCATTGTTCCCTCTCCATCTGACTTGGCAGGTGTGCTGAGCAGTAATGGTCTGCAAATCGATCCCGAGGCAATCAATGACACGGCAGCTGGCCAGAGCTGAACACCAATGCGTTGATCACCTCCAAATCAATTCACACACTGCTCTTGCTCAGGTTACCTGCCATTTCAGAAGAAGGGAAGTATGGGGAAGTGAGAAGAAAATTGCACAGAAAGTATTTTGGGACCTTTCTAAATAGGCCACTTACTTGCAACCCTTCCTCTCTTGTATGTGCGTTTATACTAGATGTAAGTGTGTGATAAGGTTACAATGCAATGCCTTGTTTGACGACTTAAGACACTGCTCAAAGGGAGCAGAGTGGGGCCCTGGAGAATGACTGGCAAATTGTGTGGAAGAGACGGAGTGGTCCTGCATCCTCACTGTTTTCTACCTTGCATGTTAGGTATTTAAACTAATCAAGCATTGCTGTTTGGATGTGTGCAAGCTTAAATAATCATGCAGGGCACTGTGCCACGGGGAACTGTGGCTTCTAATTTCTAAACACTCCTCAAGGTGAGCAGTTTTTGTTTTGCTTTAATAAGCCAGAAGTTGTGCATGTCGAAAGTGCCTTTTGTACAAAGATCTCAATTTACTTGGCAAACTTCCATGCATTAAGTCTCCCTGCTTTGCTGTCATAGAGTGAGGTATTGTTATCTCCATTAAGAGCAAGTGAGCCAGCAATAAATGCCCAGTCTCTTCATCTTGCTACTGCTTCCTTTTTTTTTTTTTTCTTCAGATGGATAGTAGCCCTTAATTTAGAGTGTAGATTGTTGGGGCCAGAACCATCTCAACAGAACAGGGAAAGCACCCCATCCCTGTGCCAAAATGAGGACCTCTCCCTTTTTCTTCCCCTGCAAGTGGCTGGCTGCGACCCAATTCTGTGCCATCCTTAAGGATTCTCTTGCCTGTGCCACAGTTGCTATGGTCCCTAGGGAAGCAAATAGTTTTAGGGGTAGGACCACCCAGCGGCCCCTTCTCCCTGCCTGTCACTGACACGATTGTGCCTTTTGCCAGGGTCTCTTGTGGGGGGAGCACAGATACCTATGGACGGAGGATAATATAGCAGGGGACCCTACCCTAGGCAAGGATAGCAATGAATTGGGTCCTCTGGCTTCATATGTTCATACATGGTAGATGTCAAATGGGGGGGGGAGGGGGCAGATACAGAATAAAAGCAATCAGCTGAGTGAATTGCTCAAAGCAATGCTGAAAGGCAATGGCAGATCTGCAAAAAGACTTGAGTATCATACACTCCAGCTTATGCTTCTTACAATAACACCAGTGCTGGATGATTAAATATATTCAGAGACTGTCACTGTACAGAGCTCTTTGTGTGCCGTCTTACAGTTCAGGGTACCACAAGACCTTACGTGGCATGGGAGCTGCAGCCCTCTTAGAGCAGAAGGTAGTAACAGCATGCTCAAACAGGTACAGCCATGTCAATAAGGAAGAACTAGCATTCATTTATTTTGTTTATTACCCATTAATTTTAAGGAGCACTGATGTGCTTGTCTATTTTCAATAGTCCAATTGCAGCTAATCCTAACAGGAAGTAAATATTGACCACTGCCTTAGGAACACATTGGATCACAGAGCAATTTGTGGCAGAAGTTCTCTTCTTGCTTGGCACCTGATGTGATGAGGCCTTATTTCGAACTGGGGAACAAGAGTTCAAAGGTTGTTTGTCACATGTCCTCTCCTGCTCTGAGATAAAGCTGGCAGGTGGAGCTAGGCAGGTGACCGTATGGCAGGGCCTGATAGTGAGCTGTTGCCAATTGCAAAGTATTCTGAGTGTAACAGGGGAGGTCCGGGAAGAATTAAATGTCTGAAACAGCATAAGCACAATATTTCTTGCTGTTCTTCTACAGAATGGCATATTCTGTTTCTTTATGGAAATTCTAAGAGGATACAAGATAATCTGCTTTTTGTAATCCAGACTTATGGTGGGGTTTTGTTGGGTGTTTTTTGTGGGTTTTTTTTAAATTACATTTGGTGTTCTTCCATATCCCCTTAAAGTTTTAAATCTGTATTTAAGGCAGGCATTGCTTTGAATTTAAAGACTGCGCTAGAAACAGGACATCTTCACATCACATGGACAGTTTCAAAGTTTGACTCACAAAGATTTGCAAGAGTCCAAATGCTGTAGTTGCACAATGCGTAGGAGTGGTGCTTGAACTGTGGTGTTGAAGTTAAGGAGATGGAGCAAGCTAATGGAACGCTCTACCCATCTGGTACTTGTGAGGGTGCTTTTTGTCTGTAACGGACACCTCTGAATTCCAGATGGATGGATCTCACCTACTCTGCATGGATACTAGCTGGATGTGCAAAGGACTGATGGACTGTTGAGCTTCGAGCCATCTAGCATTCTTTTTTGTGTAACTTTGGCTTTCATGAGCCAATCCTGTCTATCATGATTATGCCTCAGCAGGTGGCTGGCTGGCAACATCTGAGGGCTACTGTGGTGATGCTTTGAGTGATATGCCAAATTTAGTGTTCACTATAGGAAAGTATATGATAGCCATATATATGGCTTACAGAGCCTCCCAGCCCTTGGAACACTCATGTAAATAGCCCCTTTGGAGCTGGAGTTGCAAAGGGGTTAGAAAGGGACGATTGTCTTACTGGGTTGAGAGTCTCAAGATGCTGATGACCATGGAAAACTAGGATGGGTGGCATGACTGAAGGTTCTCACAATTACCTAGTTAATGGTACTTTTGTTTAATGTGCCAGTGTATTTCACACGTTTCTTTGTGTGATAGGGAAACAAAGATGATCATCTAACATCTTGAGAATGGTTCTTGAGGAGCTTGTGTTATGAGACTCACCCACATCTGATGTTCATCCAGATAATTCAGGCTCAAGGGCATGTGTCCATGTTGAAGTGAAACCTGAATCGTTATCACCAAGCTGCCCAGCTCTGGTCTCTCAGAAAAGCCTATGAGGCTTTACTGAGTGTTTTCTGGAGTTGGGCCAAGGTCAGACCAAGTAGAAATTTTGTCTTCCGGCCCCCTCTGACTCTCATGGGCTTAAGCTGCTCTCCTGGGGTCTGAACACTGGAACTAAGGAACAGCTCAGCCAGCAATAGCTCTATTAGCTGTAACCCCAGCAGCTGCAGACTGGTATGGGACACCCCTCAGAACTGAGGGACAACTGTAGATGCTGAATCTAAGTGGTGGAGGTGCTGTCACGGGGACAAAAAAAGCACTGTCATTTAGGCAAAATGGGCACAGTGCTTTTCTAATAGAGATACTGATGTGTCTTAGCCTATATTGGTTTTGTGAGATGTAACTTTTTAGAACAATCTTCTAAAATAGCTGAAGTCTCTCTTGAACTTGAGCCTTTTGGTTATGGCTTTTGTTGGGCTCAGAAGGTCTGTTTGGTGTATTGTCCATCTCTAGGGTATGGAGATGCAAGATAATAAGACCGACTGATTGCTACCTTCTGATTACACCCTTAAAAACATTCCCATGTTTGGCTGTTGCTTGGAAGTAAAAGCCCAGATTAGAACTACTTTCTTGTCCCGGAGCGCAGGATCTATTTCTTCCTTCTTGAATGCAGTTCCTCTGCTGTCCCACTAACACACTTGGCTCTGACCCAGAAACATGGCTGTACTTTTTGTACCTCTTCTGTGGCCTGATGGAGCCTCTCCTCCTGCAGGCCTTTACTTAATGACTGGTGGAGGCAGGCAGAGAACAAATGAAAGGAAAAGGGGGTGGGGAGAAAAAAATGGAACTTATAATGTTCAGGTTCTGGCTTTGGCCTTTAATTTCTCCACCTGGGAGCTGGTCCTTGAACCCTCATAGGGGACCTCTGTAGCTCCTGGATTCTCTCATTATTTCCCCCCTCCGGGCCTCTCAGCTTAAATTGCCACATTTCATTCTTCTCGCTCAATCTGAGCACTGACACAGAATGGAAATGCAATGCCACCTGACCTGGGTGACCGCTAATGGCTGGGGAAAATTGTACATTCATGCCCATAATCAGACTTACGAGATGCAAGGAAATAAAACTTAACCTGCCACAATCCCAATTATTTCTTAGTCTAGTAATCTTATAACCTGGCATGGGAGGGTACACTGATAATGTTAATAGTCTTGCACAACACCTGCAGAGTCTCCCGCATGCTGGAATGCAAGGACTGTCGGGATAAATGTGGATGGCCTGGGATGTGCATTGCATGGAATCTATGCAGGCCTCCTTGATAAAGTGTTTCCAGGGACATCTTGCTTGTAGGTGGATTCTCAGTGGGATGTGCCCGAGTGTGCTGTGTTGGGGATGGAGAGCGGGCTTTGGGTAATGTGCCCGAGTGTGCTGTGTTGGGGATGGAGAGCGGGCTTTGGGTGATGTGCCCGAGTGTGCTATGTTGGGGATGGAAGGTTGGCTTTGGGCACTGCTTCTCCGTAGCGTTGCACTTTGAATCACAGCAAGGTTATGGCTGCAGGCTTGAGAGACCTGTTTGATCTACTATCGTCTGCTTTAAGGGGGGTGGGGGGGGTTGTGAATCTGAACCCAGGGTGGGAAATGTCCCAGGGCTCCCCGAGCCTGCCATGAGATACACCCCGATTCTGCAAAGTTCTTCTGGGAAAGGACAGGATGCACGAAGGGGGATGAAACAGCTGGTAACCGAGCGATGTCCCTGCAGCCTCACGGTTCTGTTAAAGGTGGTGCAAGAACGTTCCTCTTTAGCACGATTTACGGCTTGTTCGGCTCTGGAGGGTTTCGGCTTGTCCCTCCGTCCCAACCGAGGTGGCCTCCCGCCTCTTCTCCGCGG